>NW_028288860.1:312353-468530 GCF_059628265.1 Tinamus guttatus
GAATTCCGCCTCCACCGCCTGCGGGCAGACGGGCTCCTGCACGATGGCACGCAGGGCTCTCATTGCCTGCGGAAAACAAGCAGAGACACCTCAGCGCTGAGCAGGGCCTGTCGCAGTGCCGCAGCCCCACGGGAGAGGCTCAGCACAGCCCTGGGCCTCAGGAAATGGGACTGGGGGACAGGGTAGGACGGTGATCTCCTGAGCATGGCCAGCCTGGGTGTTGGTGCTCTGAGAGGCCCAAGCAGCTCTTTTCAGCGCTTTGTGCTGGCGCGTGGAGGGCTGGTGCTGGGCATGTTGCATCCGTGGGCCCGGGGAGGTCCCTGCAGGGCAGAGGGGCCCAGGGGGGCAGCTGGCAGCCTGGGGCAGAGTGAGGCCTCATCCCACAACTCACAGCCAGAGGAAGGACGCCGGCGTTGTCCGCCTCCCAGCTGGACAGCTCGTGCAGGGGCCACTTCTCCATCCAGCTGAGCAGGTTTTCCAGCACGTCTGCCGCAACGCGGGGCTCCTCCATGAGCACCTTCCACATGGTGCTGGCAGCGCTGCAGACCCGGAGGGCTGGGTCAGGGGCCTCCTCGGGCACGGCCGCAGCCTGGACAGGCCCTGCAGGCGCTGCCCCCAGCCACCCCTCCATGCTGGCAGCCCCAAGGTCCTGGCTCTGCACCTTTGGGCCCGTCTCCCCATGTGCCATGCGCTCTGGAGGCTGACGAGCCCCGTACCTGTTGCAGAGCGGGGAGCAGCACAGCAGGCTCACGGTCACCTCATCAGGGTAGGAGCGGGCCAGCAGGCAAAGAGTCCTGTTCAGGGTGACCCGCGCCGACGACTCCCTGACGTCCCTGGTGTTCTGGTGCAGGCACCGAACAACCCGTGGCACCTGGCAGAGGTGGCGGGGAGAGGGAGGTCACTACCAGAGAGCAACCACTACCCCAGCTCCCACACACATCCCGTCCCCGCTCCAGCACTGCCAACGTTCCCTGCTGCCTTCCAAGGGCGTTGGGTGCCCAGGAAGCCTGGCTTGGGCACGGGGGCCAATGTGGCAGAAGGCTGGAGCCCCAGGCACACCAGCTGCAGGCCGCTTACATCTTCCAGCGTGGACACAACGCCCAGCACAAACATGTTCAGCATGTGGGTGGCCACTGCTGTGCTGTAGGTGCTGCAGTCCCGCATGGCCTCGATGGCGGTGACGATGACATCTGTCCTCTCGGCCGGATGGAGGTTTTTCAGAAAGAGCTGTGGGAGGAAGGAGGTGAGGGAAGAAACATCCCACTGTGGGCCAGGAAGTGCGTGGCCCCTGCTCATTTGCGTTGCCGTTGCTCATCCGAGTCTCCTGATGGCCAAGAGTCCCACTGAGGGAGGCAATCCTCACCAGCATGATCTCGCTGATGTTGGTGGTCCACGAGAGGCAGAGAGCATCGTCAGCTTCCCGCTCCGTTTGGGACTCTGCAAGCTCGAGATTCTCCTGCAAGAGCTCCCTGCCTGAAGAGGAACAGAAAGACAGAGCGGTGAGGAGGAGCAACGGGGACTTGGAGACGGGGGATGTCAGGAAGAAGCCAGCCTGGAGGAGAAGAGGGGCCGGCCAGTGCTGTACGGGGAGCAGGACTCCCAGGGAGGGCCAGGGCCTATTCCAGGGCAAGACAGAGGGTAACAGCTTTGAAGGGCCCCAAGAGCCTCGTTGGTTTCATTGGACTTTCTGGTGTGCAGCACCGCAGAAGCCCGAGCGTGAGCAGGGCGTGCTGGGCGCTTTCCAGAGCAGGGGTGTCCAGGACAGGCACTAACAGATTGTGCCCCTTCTCCTCCATCAGCCATGATTCCTGCTGCTTTGTGTCATGGAGTAGAGGGCCGGGGCAGTGTGCTGCCTTCCCTGGCCTTGCCATGATGTCCCTGTCCCCAGAGTCGCAGCTGCTCTTACGTTTTCGTCGCACGACGAATCTGAAGAGGCCATGAAGAGCGTCCAAAGCCCCACGCTTGGTCTCTGCGTCCTCATAGGCAGAGCAAAGGATGAGCCTCCCCACCAGCTTTCCCAGGATTGGGAAAGAGATCTTTCCAGAGGAGGAGGAGCTCTCATCAACTCCTCCATGGCAGCTCCAGACCTGGGCAAGAGAGCGGTGCATCTATGGGGCTGCCACAGGGCGTCTATGGAGCAGCCACTGAACAACCAAGGGGCATCCGTGGGGGCAAGAGCACAACCTTGGTGCATCTGTGCGGCATCTATGGGGTGTCTATGGGGCAGCCACGGGGCACTGAACCCCCCCCCAGGTGCTGATGCTGGCAGCATAGAGGGCCCGAGGGAGGGGGGTCCCCTGGGGGTCTCCTCCCCCCCGTGCTCCCCCTGTTGCCCCGTGAACGTGACGGTGGTGGCTGAGAAGCACGAATGTCCCCAGCACCTGGCGGTGACGCCGGCCGGCTTTGCCAGGGAACAGCGTTGTCAACGGTGTGCCCCAGTGTTGTGAGAGGGAGCCTGAGCTGGAGAGAGCTCTGGCCTGCAGGGCAGGGGCCAAGGGGCGGTGGGGAGGTGCCGGGCTCCTTACCTCCGGCAAGGAATAGATGGCCAGCCACTTGGTGAGGCCTGCGATCCTCCCCAAGGCCCTCTCCCGGACAGCAGCCCTCTCCACGCTGGTGAAGGGCAGCAGGAGCTGGCAGGAGAAAGGGGACAGGTCTGCGCGGGGCGCACGCAGCCGCTGCAGCAGAAGCAGCTCTGCGCAGCCCCTGGCTGCACTCAGCCAGCCCCGCACGGCTCCTTCCGCAGAGCTGCAGCAAAGTCTGCAATGGGGACCTGTCCCTAGGATGGGCAGGTCCCCGAGGGTCTGCGCCCCATTCAGCTATGGGGAAGAAAGCCCCAGGGACAGGGAGGAGAGGGGCGGCAGCACCAGCTCCATCTGTGCAGGAGCTGGAGGAGAGGGTCCGTGTCCTGCTATGGCTGCAGGCAAGGAAAGCTTTAGGGGCAGAGTTGGCCCAGGAGTGCTGGGGACGTGGCTCTCTCATGGCCTGGGAGGCATCAGTGGAAGAGGAAGGGACTTGGGCTGCAAGCAGGGGACACTGGGCTCATGCCAGAACACAGTGGGGAGCCCCTGGTCACCCAAGAGTGGTGGCTCCTGTCCCTGCATTGTGCTGCCTGCCCATGGCTCTGAGGGGGGGACTCTGCACTGAGGGTGTCACGTCCCTCGGAGGGCCCCACGCAGCCCTCTCTTTGCAGGTGCCAAACCTCCAAGATCGCCTGCAGCTCCAGGAGCCTGGAAGTGGCAGCGTTGAGCACCAGCACGTCCAACATGCTGTCCATGCTGTCCAGGGTCTGCAAGAAGCACAGGAGGTTGTGGCCCTCTTTCAGCACTGCCTCTGGCCCACAGCAGACTGAACTGAACTCCTGCGGCCAGGGGAGGACCCCGCTGCCCTGCGGTGCCCAGGCAGAGGCCTCAGGGTAGGAGAGCTGCTGCGCACGGAGCAGCCCGTAGCCTTGGCCCGGGGCCCAGCGCAGAGGAAGGGAAGCAGAGCAGAGCCCTGTCATTGCGGGCGGCGTCTGCAAAGCGCTGCAGGCCAGGAGGAGGGTGGGAAGCAAATCTGAGCTCCTGCCCTGCAATCACCTCAGCACAGGCCAGCCAGGGACAAGGCTGGGGACCTCCCTGCAGCTCACCCGACACGTACCTTGCAATAGAGGGGCATGCTGAGGTCCTCCATGTCTTCTCTGGGAGGCAGCAAGAAGACAGTCCGGAAGCAGAGCTGCAGGAGGCTGCTCTTTTGGCCCTCCAGAAGCAGCTCTGCTGCACTGCAAAGACAGAGAGGTGCCTGCTTGGCACGGGTGCAGGGAGCGCTGCCTGGGTGCCCTGGGAAGGGGGACGTGCAGCTCCGAGGCAGGAGTTCCAGGCTGCTCCAGAGAGAGGTTGGGGGAGCCTTGCAGGGGGGTGTCCCCCCTTCCATGACACTGCGCCAGGGACAGAGGACAGGCCTGGCGGGGAGGCCTCGCACCCTCTGAGCCATGTGCCCCGCTCCCATGGTAAAAGCCAAGGTGCCCCGGGGAGCTGCAGACACCCCTCAGCCCTCCCGTCTGTCCTGCTGACAACCCCGCGGTGGGGAGAGCGCAGGCCCAGCAGAGAGGAGCACCAGGCTCCCCCCCACAAGAGGGGACAGCTCCCAGGCAGGGACAGGGCCATGAGGACCCTGCTGTGGAGAGGCGTGGGCCAAAGCAGGGGCTGCCATAGGTACCTCATGGCCGTGATGGCAAGCATGGCTTGCTGGCGCACGGCTGTGCCCAGCTGCTCCTTGGGCTCCTCTTCCAGCAGCACCTGGAGAGCACAGCCAGGATCCCATGGGAACTGCAAGCACCCGGCGCCGGCAGAGCCAGCAAGAGTCCACCCGGCGGGCAGAGCCCTGGTGCCTCCATCCCTGCCCTGGAGGCCACAGCGAGCCCCACCGCGCCAAGGGCTCAGCTCGCAGGGCTCCTCGGGGACACCCGGGCTCCTGTTGGCAGGAGCTCTTTGCCGGCAACGCGTCCTTGCCCCAGCCCAAGCAATGCACAAGTCCTGGCCTCAGAGCCGGGCCTCTGCCCAGGTGGCCTTGAGCCCTCCCTCAGCCCTGCTGCCTCTCCCCTCACCATGATGTTCTCTGCCAGCTGGTATCTGCAGCAGAAGACATCCAGGCCCCACGCCAAGGCCTTGGAGCTGCTGCCGCGGCAGAGGGTGCAGATGGCCTCCAGAAACCTCAGCTTCTGCACCGGGTCCTGACACACGGGGCAGAGAGACAGAGGGAGCATGAGAGCAGAGAGGGAAGGTCGGCGGGAGCAGAGCAGCCGGGGACAGGGAGAGGCCCTGTGGAGGCCACCAGGCCTCTCTGGAGGCTCCCAGGAGGCCACCAAAGCTGCTCTAAGGGCCAGCCACGGCTGTGGGGCCAATCCCACATCTAGGGGCCTGGACCCATGCGTGTGGGGCCAGACCACGGATGGGGACCCGGGAGCTGCAGCTATGGGGCTGGAACCCATGGATGGGGGACGGGAGTCGCTACTATGGGGCTGGCCCTGAGGGCCACGGCTGCACGTACCTTTGGTCTGCTGCTCACAAATCCGTGGATGAAGTGCAGGGCTTCCTCATCCTCCCTGGACAGCTCTGCCCAGGCGCTGATGAAAGCCCTGGGGCCTGGGAGAGGAGAGAGGCGGGAGTCGTGGAGAGCCGGAGCGCGGGCAGCAGAGGAGCGCCCTGCGCTCTGCCCTGCGCAGCCCTGGCTGCTCCCCCGGGCACAGCCTCCCGCCGGCCCCGCGGGGCGCGCGGTGCCCAGCGCGGGGCTGCGGTGCCGGGCCCGGCGAGGCCGGGCTGCGGAAGGTGCTGGCGGGCGGGCAGGAAAGGTCCCTGTCCCGCAGGCCGGCACTCACCGTGGCTGCACGGGCCCCGTGTCGCCTGGGGCTCGCAGCCCTCGGAGGGCGCGGGGGCAGAGCTGCTGCCCTGCTGAGCCCCGTCCTGCTCCCAGGCCACCCGGGGGCGGCTGGGGGGTCTCTCCTCCATCCTGCGGGAACGGCAGAGGGGTGAGGGGGCGGTTTGGGAGCCGCGGAGGGTCCCCGCGGCCCCGCAGTGCCGCCCAGCCCCAGCGCCGTCGCTCTCACCCAGGCGACGAGGAGGGAAGGCCTCGGGAAAAGCCTCGACTCTTCGTGGCTTCCTGGACACCAGGGAAAGATGCGGCTGCGCTTGGCGGCTCCTCCACGAGCTCCGCGCGCTCCCGCCTCTCCCGTCGCTGTCCTCCCGGGCACTGCGGGCTGGGGGCCGTGGAGGGGACATCACCTGGGACACTGTGTGTGTCACGAGATGGGCTCACAATGGCCCCCCTGGCCAGCGCCTCTGAGGTCCCCTCTGCAGCTGGGAGCTGGTCCTGGAGCAGCAGCCGGAGCTGCGGCTGCCCCAGCGCCTGCACAGATTCTGCACGTTTTTTTTTTTTCTTGAAAAACAAAAGTGATTTTCAGAGCTGGGTGGGATGCAGCCACAGGGTCCCGGATGGCTGGTGCCACTGCAGGCGCCCTGCTCCCCTCTGCCCAGCCTCCCTCTGCAGCTCTCGGGGGCTCTGGCCTCCCGAGGTCCCTGTGAGAGCTGCCAGGCCCCGCAAAGGACTTGTTTCAATATTAGAGAACATCCTGAATTTTCATACATGCTCAGTTCAAAGGTTTGGCTAATTTTAATGGCAACGTTCTCCAGTGATGAAAGAGCAGAAATCTTCAGGAAGAGTCCGAACGTGGGGCGAAGTATTACTGATCTGCCCTTGACCTTATGTATCCACGGCTCTGTCCATTAGGCTGTTGATGGAATCTCAATGATCTCTCTGCATGTCCTGATGAAATTAATCATTTCTAAACTCATAATTGCATCGGATCACCTGCACATATACATTTTTCACCCCGTTTTCCCCTAGCTTTCCCTTTTTCCTATACTCTACCAGATATTTCTCAACTCTCCAGTCTCTCCAACTACTCTACTCAGATTCTATGCAAGCTTTTCTATCAAAAACATCTCAAGGAAGCTTATTCCTTGTAGATGGTGGAGCTCATTGGAGGCAACTTGGACTTGACATAAAGATCAGGACTGCATTCTATTTCTTAGCACTCAGACTGAAGTTTATTTGTGTTTTATCACAGTTAAGACAACTCCTTTAGTGTCTATTTGCAACTAGTTCAGGTAGGAATGGATACACATGAGCTGTGACATTCAGCTAATATTGGGTAGAAAAAGGATAGATTTTTCACCAGAGTGACCCAAGTGCCCACTGGCTGATGAGGGAAGTGGCAGTTCTTCCCCTCAAAAATGCTTCTTTTCCTAAATGTTCAGACTTCATTAGGAGGCACTGTGTGAGGAGGATGTGGGTAGGGCTGATTCTGAAAACAAACATAAAGAAAGCTTCAAAAGTTTTCCTTTTCAGGTGCTCACTGAAATCTGCCTCATTTTAATACACTCATTTCCAATTAGCCACACGAGAATTGAACATTGAAAACAAAAATATGGAGAGAGGGACCACTCCTGAGGGCTTTTATTCTTCCTCCTTTTAATGACCCCTTGGGAGCATTTGGTGCTAAGCCCATGAATCTCCCCTGCTGAGAGGAAGCTGAGATGGAATTCAGAAACAAATCCCCCAATTTCTTGGAGGGTTAATGGGTCCCCCGAGGGCCATTACCATTACCTGTTCGGAATCACAAAAGCATGGGATGATCTCAGATCCCCTCTGGGTGGCCTGTTACACTGACGCACGACTCTTCAAGAGACAGTTCTTTTTCCTAAAGCCCAGTCTGTACCCTTCAACCTACAGTTTGTGGATGTTTCCCCTTCTCACGCTCTTTCCCACTGCCAGAACCAGCTCCATCATCTCCAAAATCACCATGCAAGCAGTCACACAGTACTGCTCAATTCCTCCTATCTCTAAACCTTCACCAGACTAATGAAGGTCCCCTCAGAGTCTCCATACAGATCATGGAATCACAGAATGCTTAAGGTTCGAAGGGACCTCTAGAGATCATGTAGTCCAACCCCCTGCACATGCAGGGTCCCCTAGAGCACGTGGCACAGGACTGCGTCCAAGCAGGTTTGGAAGATCTGCAGAGAAGGAGACTCCACAACCTCTCTGGGCAGCCTGTTCCAGTGCTCTGGCACCCTCACTGGGAAGAAATTTTTCCTTAAGTTCCTGGGGATCTTTTGGTGCTTCGGTTTCCGGCCATTTCCTCTAGTTCTGTCGGTGGCCACCAGTGAAAAGAGGCCAGCACCATCCTCCTCACTGCCTCCCTTGAGGTACTTCTAGACAATGCTCAGGTCCCCTCTCAGCCTTCTCTTCTCCATGCTGAACAGGCCCAGCTCCCTCAGCCTCTCCTCATAGGGCAGATGTTCCAGGCCCCTGATCATCCTTGTGGCCCTGCGCTGGACTCTCTCCAGCAGCTCCACATCCCTCTTGTCCTGTGGAGCCCAGAACTGGACACAATACTCCAGATGCGGCCTCACCAGGGCTGAGTAGAGGGGCAGGATCACCTCCCTCGACCTGCTGGAGACGCTCTTCTTAATGCACCCCAGGATCCCATTGGCCTTCTTGGCCACGAGGGCACACTGCTGCCTCAAGGACTGAGCCTAGGGGGACACCACTAGCTACAGGTCTCCAACTAGACTCTGCACCGCTGATCACCACCCTCTGAGCTCTACCATCCAGCCAGTTCCTAATCCACCTCACTGTGCACTCATGTAGCCCACACTGCGGAGCTTGCCCAGGAGGATGTTGTGAGGGACAGTGTCAAAATCCTTGGTGAAGTCGAGGTAGACGACATCCACCCCTCTCCCCTCATCTATCCAGCTGGGCGTTACATCATAGAAGGCTATGAGGTTAGTCAAGCAAGATTTCCCCTTGGTGAATCCATGCTGACTACTCTTGAGCACCTTCTTGTCCTCCATGTGCCTGGAGACAACGGCCAGCATGAGCCGTTCCATCACTTTTCCTGGGACGGAGGTGAGGCTGACTGGCCTGTAGTTGCCTGGGTCCTCCTTCTTGCCTTTTTTGAAGACTGGCGTGACATTGGCCTTCTTCCAGTCCTCCGGCACCTCCCCTGTTCTCCAGGATCTTTCAAAGTTGATGGAGAGCGACTTAGCTTTGACATCCACCAGCTCCCGCAGAACTCTGGGTTGCATCCCATCAGGGCTCATGGATTTGTGGGTATCCAGTTTCCTTAGGTGCTCTCTGAGCCAATCTTCCTCTACCCAGGGCAAGTCTTCCTCTCCCCCGGCTTCTTCTCTTGTCCCTGGGGCCTGGGACTCTAAACGGCTGCCCTTTAGAAGCTGCTATTGACTGCAGTGATCGACTGAAATTCTTAAAAACAGGCAGGAATGCTTGTTTGTAGAAGCTGGGCTGTGAAATAAGCTTCTCATTCGCATCATGTCCTGTAACATCGTTCTAGGGATTGTGGGAAGCTCAGGCAGTTTAGTTTGGTAAAGTGGAGAGCGTGTGGATCAAGAACTGGCTGCATGGCCAAGCTTCAAGAGTTGTTATCAACGGTGCTGAATCTAGTTGGAGGCCTGTGGCCAGTGGTATTTCACCAGGAAGGGTGGAATTAAAGCCAGGGGCAAAGTCTTTAAGACAAAGGCAGTCAGAGGACGAGATGGGAGGGCTATCGTTCAAAGAGTGGTTTATATATATCTAGTTGTACCTAAGCCATATACTCTTAACAGCAAAATTGTGTTAAGTCTCTCTCTTACAGTTTTGGATTTAAAAGACACTTTCTTTTGTATCCTATGGGAAGAACAAAGTCATAAGCTGCTCGCTTTGGAATGGGAAAGCCCCACAACAAGGCACAAAATGCACCAAAATGAACAGAAAATGTACAGCAAGCTCCATGTTGTGAACAAAGAACCAAGGAGCATGGACCGTAAATACGTCACCCCAGAAAGTTGAATTGCTTTTTTTAACACAGACTGTGGAGTTGCCTGGAGGAAAGTGGGCCAATATCTATTCTGTCTTGAAATATACGTTTGGGGTAGTACATGCACTTGTGGCAATTTGGAAGGAAAGGAGATTGTTCTGTTCACAAGGGAACCCCATAAATACAGTAGAGAGATTAATGGTGCTGCTTGAGGCTCTTAACACACCTAGAGAGATAGCAGTGATGTAGTGCAAGGCACAGCAACCTGGACAAAGCGATGTAACCAGAGGAAATCAGAAAGCGGATGAAGCTGCAAAAAGAGGAAAGAGTCCCATTGTCACTACCCAGAGCCCCCCTGGTTCCAGAAATAACCTTTAACATTGAAGCCCCACGTACACAGGAAAAGAGACGAGGTTGTCTGAATTGCTGAAATGCAAAAAGACTGCTGGTGGCTGGTGGGTATGCCCAGTCAGACAGGGTGTCATGACAACACCGATAATGAGGGGGTTGATGACACATCCCCCTAAAAGCACACCCATGGGAATTGAGGCTCTGACTGAAATGGGGAAGAGTTGCACAGTGGGGATCCATATGATTACTTGGTGAAATCTGCGCCAAGAAGACTCCCAATATTCAAAAGAAAGTTCCTTCTCGGGAGGTGAAGAGACATTCCAGTCCTGAGGATTAGCGGCAGGTCGATTTTTATTTGTCATGGTTGTAAGTAGTTAACTTGACACCTTTTCAGGATGCCCTGAGGCCTTTCCGTGTCTCCAACACAGAAGTGCGGACATTATACGTGAGAGAAGCCCTCAAACAGGACACACTGCTTGTACTGGTAAATGCTAGCACATTTCTTCCTGAATGTGCAGCAGATTTTCATACTTCCAAGTAGATACCTTAGTGCAATGTCCCAGGCTAAGGGGAGGTGTGGGATTCTCCTGGTCCAGCCCGAGGCGTTGATCAGATGTCGTTCTTGATCCCTGCTCAGCTTATCACTGCTAGGCCCTGTTATTTACACCCTCAAGAGGAAGAAGCCGTGACTGTGATATGGTTATCCTCATAAAGTGATCCTTCCAGAATCTGCAGGCAAGTTGCGTAGCATTAAGTGCTCCTTGCACCATGAGTGAGTTGAGTCGTGCACTGTCAGTGGGTGCCTCTGGAAGATATTTCAGTTCCCTATTTGAGCAGTCCTTGAAAAGTACATGCAAATCCCAGCATATGTTCTTGCTGCATCAGTGTCCATATGTGCATTTGACTTGCCCATTCCATATGTATTGTTGGAGGGAGGAAGTTGAGCAGGGCACATGGGTTACCCTAGGCATGAGGAGAAAAGTATGTTGTTGACAGAGATTTTGTGTGGAATGCGTGGGTGTTGAGGAAAGCTTTTTAGTAGGGAAATGCTGCTAGGGGAAATGTAGCCGTGGTGCCTGTGCTGGGGAGGGATGAAAGGAAGCAGGGGCAATATTTGGGGGCTTCGCTAGACATGCAGTGGCTAGTGATTTCAGGTGTGAGGCCTGTGTTTTGTGGGAGCTGAACCCCCTCAGCATGGGCTCCTTCCCTTGGGGCAGACGGTGCGAGGATCCAGGTGCAAGTGCTTGCTGAGCAGGAGGTGTGTGAGCACAGAGCTGTGCTCAGCAAGCTGCGCCAAGAGGCCGGCAGGAGCCTGCTGGCACTGTGCGCCAGGACTGCTTGGTGCCGGCGCGAGCGCGGTGCCCGTTGTGGTCCGTGCAGGGCTGCCGTGGCCTTCCTTGGGAAGCTGCAGCCCTGCTGGCTTGCTGCGCATGGCAAAGGGGCCAAAGGAGGCCCTGGCTCCGTGCAGCTGTGGAAGATGAGGATATGGATGGGTGCCTTCTCTTGTGCCTGGGGTGCCTGGGAGAGGGTGTTTTGGGCCAAAGCTGCTCTCCTCCTTTCCCCTGCCTTGGTCATGTTGCAGGTCAGGTGCTGCTGGTGCTTTGCATCCAAGGCCCAGTGTATCCCTGTGTTCCAGGCTGCTGGAAGGAGTGGACATCATGCCCCGCTCAGGATACTTGTGGTTCCTTCAGGAACTGAGGATGCCCTCTTGGTCTGTCTCCCAAAGCAAGAGCCATGCAGAGATGCAGCAGATCCAGGGCATCTTCTCTGGGGTAAGCTGAGGAGAGGGCTAAAGCAGTGAAGCAGGACTGGGGCGAGCGTGTGCGTGAGGGCTGGTCCCTGCAGGTGGTCATTGGCCGCAATGAGCCAGGCTGTTGGGCACTCAGCTGCTCCCCGTGTGCCGCGCGACTCCCGCTGGCCCTGGCACTGCTGCCTTCCAGCTCATCTGCCAACAACTTCCTCGTCTTCCTCCTCGCTTGTCCCGCTCTGCCCAGGACCATCCACTCACTCCCAACTGCGTAAGGGAGCAAGAAAGGCCATAGCCTGCCTTTGGAATGGATACACATTGCTACAAAAGAAACAACGTTTCCTTGAGGGCCTGGCCTTGGAGGCTTTCGTCCTTTCCAGAGAGCAATGCCTGCTCTCCTGAAGATGAGCTTGTCCTCTCTCGGCACTGCTCGAGCGCAGGCATTTAGAAGGGGAGCGCCTGAGTGTGGAGCAGAGCTGCGGTCCCTGCTGCCTGTGGGGAATGCTCTTTGGCCCAGTGATGTCCCACACACTGTATTTCTGCCACAGATTTCTCCCCGACAACGACCTTTGGAGGAAACAAAAGAAAAAAAAAAGAAGGAAACAAAGGAATACAAAAAATAAAAAGGAATTGTAAAGAAAAGGAAAGGAAAAATGAAAAAAGGAAAAGAAAAAAAGCCAAAGAAAAAAATAATGGAAAGAAAAAGAAAGCAAAAGAAGAATAGAAAAAAAAAACTGAAAAAGAAGAAAACATGAAAAAGAATTGAAAAGCAAACATTAAGGAAAATGGACAGGGGCATCCCAAGGGCCCTGTTTGCAGGGAAATCCTTGAGGGATCTTTCGCAGCCCCTCACTTGCCCCTACAATCTGAAATCTTAGGGCTATAGACACATATCTTCAGTGGGGATGATTTTAGTGCATGAGCTCAGTTGGAAACACCACACAACACCAGAGTCACCGTGGAGCTGGAGGACCTTCCTTGGAGACCTGGCCCCTGTTCCCGGGGATACCGAGGGACAGAGCAGCCTCCATCGTGGTCCCCAGCACGGGGCCCTTCCTGGCAGCCGCCGATTTCTGCCCCGGCTGCCTGCGGGGACACTGCCCCCCGTGACGCGGTCCCTGAGCGTGTCCAGCCCTGCGGGGCCCTGTGTCCCCAGGGGCTCGTGGAGCTCGGCCCTGCATCTCCAGGCCCCGTGTCCCTGGGGCGCGACAGCTTCCCTTTGGCTGTGGCTTGGGCCCTGCGGGGACACGTTGTGTGCGGCACCCGGAGAGCTGAGAGCTGCCCCGCGCTGGGGCTGGGGCTCCTTCCCCTTTGGGCATCCCCAGGGCCACGTGTGAAGGGAAGTCCTAGAGGGACCTTTTTGCTGGCCCTGCCCTGCCCCTGGTGAGTGAAATCCTGGGGCTCGACACACACCTGCAGTGGGGATGATTTTTGTGCCTGAGCTCGCTTGGAAACAAGACGCAACACTTAAACAATGATACAGGAATATATATTTAAACAACAACAACAAAAATAACAATATAATCAACAGTAACAACAACAATAAAAAGAACAACATGACCTTCAACAATAACGACAATAATATCAAGAATATTAGAAAAAAACACTATATTAACAGTCTATAGAATAAAATCCACAAAGCCATTTATCAGTGTCGCCCCTGGGCCCAGCGCTTGCTGGCAGCAGCCAGAGTGAAGGGGAGCTTGTCCTGCAAGGGAAAAGGAGGCGTGAGCAGGGCCGAGGAGCGGCTCGGGGGCTCCCGTGGAGCAGAGGCTCCTTGGCGGCTGCGCGGGCTCTTTGGCAGCAGCGCTGCCGTCATTGGTGCCCTGGCAGAGGCTTGGCGTGGCCAGCGCAGCCCAGAGGCCGGCAGAGGGGCTGAGGCAGCAGGTGCCCAGGCCTTGGGCGCTCCTGCGCCCTGTGCAGCTCTGCCCCGGCGCCGCGGCCCGCCAGAGCGCCCGCACTCCTGGGCCAGGCTCCCGCGCGGCTGCTCCCCAAAGGCAGCGCGGAGCAGCGCCAAGGGGCCGGGCACAGCCCCAGCTCTGCCCGTGCAGCCGCCAGCAGGGGCCATACCTGGAGGCTGCAGCCGGAGCTCTCCCACTCCATGGGCTCTTCTGGGCTGCAGCCGACCAGGCCGCTGCTCCCCATCTCCTGGAAAAGAGCGGAAGACCTCAGTGGGGCCAGTGCGTGGGAAAGAGGAAGGACAAGCGCGTGCAGGGGCTGCGGGGGTTGTACCTGGCTGCTGCCGTAGCTTTGCCACTCCATCGGCTCCGGATCATTTGGGGCAGTCCCTCCATTCACACAAGGAGTCTGCAAGAGAGAAGGAGGCGTTTGCAGGGCAGCTCCCCGAACCAGGGCTCTCTTGCCCCATGACCTCTCCTTCTGCAGCTGGAAGCGGGAAGGGACCCGGCCCAGCCCCAGCTCTCCCTGTGCAGCCGGCAGCAGGGCCAATACCTGAATGCTGCAGCTCCAGGTCTCCCAGTCCATGGGCTCCTCGTCTGTGCAGCAGGCCACGGTGTTGGTGCTGGGAGCCTGGAAGAGAGCAGGAGAGCTTGTGGGGACGGTGATGGTGTCAGAGCTGGCTCTGTGCGCGGGGCCTCGTGTCCCCTGCGTGCGCGGGGCAGGCGGTGCACAGAGCCAGGGCGCCAGGCTCAGGCAGCAGCCCCCGAGGCCTTGGCCGCTGCTGGCCCTGGCGCAGCTCTGCCCCAGCACCCAGGCCTGCCAGAGCTCCCTGGCACCTCTGCCACCAGCCCTGCGGCTGCTCTCGCAGAGCCAAGCGCCAGCCGTCCCCGCGCAGGCACAGTACCTGTACACTGCACCCCGAGCTCTCCCAATCCATGTCCTCCACTCCAGAGAGGTTCATTTCTAAATGCCTGCAGTGACTGCAAGAGAAAAGGACTCGTTGTCATTTGCATCCCCGAGAGCAGGGGTCTCTGTCCCGGGAGCCTCTTGGCGTCTCCGTGCACGGGAGCGGTGGGGCCCGGAGCAGGCAGTGCTGGGCCTGCCCGCAGCAGCCTCCTTGCCCCCGGCAGCCCCTTTGGCAGTTGTGGAGCCCAGTGGCAAGTGGAGGAGAGAGAAGGGCCATGTGAGAGGTGTGAGTGCCAAGGGGCGCGCGGCGGCTTTGGGGCCTCCCCTGGAGGCGTCGCGCAGGCTGCCCTGGAGCCCCGCAGCTCCCCTGCATCTTGTGGGCAGCACGGGTGGCTCCCGGTGCTGCGCGGCCCTGCTGCTCACCTGGCCTTGCGTGTGCGTGGCCAGCGCTGGGGCCACTGCTCCACGGAGCCCTGGGAAGCATCGGTGTTCCCGTGGCGATAACTGCCCCTCTGGGATGTTCCACTGCTCCGTGGGGGGAGGAGGGCAGCGGCAGGGCCAGGGGGGCCGCCGTGAGGAAGGCTCTGCGTGTGCTGGACTCCCCTGGCACTGCTGAGCCTGGCGGCAGGGAGCAGTGCGTGGCCTTGGGCTTGCTGGCTGCCAAGGAGGGCTCCTCACGCAGCCCCATGGCGCTGCTGGCGCCTGCCTGCCCAGAGGCCGGGCTGCACTTGGGGCTCTGCTGCGACCCCTGCAAGCAGCCTTGACCGCCTTCATCTTTCCTCCCTGCTCCCCTCCTGCCCTTACAGCCCCATGGACTCCAGAAAGTTTTGTTTTCCATGGTGGAGACGTGTTCCTCGGTGGCGCAATGAGCGCGAAGGGCAGTTGTGCCCCGGGGCCAGGTGTGCACGTCCTCAGCAGAGCCCTTGTGAGTTGGTGGTGGCCTGGGAGCCCCTGGTGCTGCTGGGCTCCTTCTCTTGTCCTGCCGCGCACCTTGCAGGCGCCATGTGCTGTGTTTGAGAGCAGCCTTGGTGCGGCTCCTGCACTGCTGCCCCTGCCACGGCTTCCTAGGGCTGCAGAGGGCAGAGCAGCCACAAATGTGCCCTGAGCAGCAGCAGGGACCTGCAGCTGCTGCAGCTCTGCCCAGCACTGGGCTACAATGCGCACTTGCTAACGGAGGT
The DNA here is from genome assembly GCF_059628265.1 of Tinamus guttatus. Classification (NCBI taxonomy): domain Eukaryota; kingdom Metazoa; phylum Chordata; class Aves; order Tinamiformes; family Tinamidae; genus Tinamus; species Tinamus guttatus. The sequence goes on from NW_028288860.1 coordinate 327,787, forward strand.
GAATTCCCAGCCCTTGGGTAGGGACAGGAAAGCCAAGGGCAGATGGAGCAGGAGATCTCCCCGATGCCGTCGGGTGTTTCCCTCGCGCAGAGGAAAACCCTCCAAAAGCAAGGCCTGCCACCAAAGTGCTGGAGCCCAGAGGAGCTCCTTGCTGCTGGCCAAGCTTGCTTGCTGGCATGCCGCAGTGCCCCTGCGAGGCAGAGCGCAGCTGCTGGGAAGGGGCTGGCGCCAGAGGTGCGCGCAGGGCTCTGGGTGTCTCCCGAGCAGCCGCAGGGCTGGTGGCGCGGGGACTTGTCGGCGCATTTGGCTGCTGCCCCGGGAATGCTGGAGGGCGAGTGTGAAGCAGAGCAGTGTTCCCTGCAGGGAGGCGCGAGCAGAGGGCTGGGCAGCGAGCTCAGCAGCGTGGCTGGGAGGGCAAGTGCTGGGAGCCCCCTTGCCTGCGCGCATGACGCCTGCAGAGCCCAGGCGTGCGCAGTGCCCCCGGCGGCAGGAAAGGCGCTGGGAAGCCCTTGGCCCTCGCAGGCTGCTTGCAGAGAAGCTGCGGCTCCTCTGCCTCAAAACTCGGGTGCAAGGGCCCTTGCTAGCAATGTGTTTATTCTCTGTGCTGGTACTGCCCTCCCTCAGGTTGTATGCTGTTATGCTCCCCTCAGACTCTCTGAATTATTGAAATGCAACAAGAGTGCAGGTGGATGCGCAGTAACCACAGTCAGACAGGGTGTTGTGACTCCAGCAATAATGAGGGAGTTGATGCTACGTCCTCCTAAAACACACCCATGCGGATTGAAGCTGAAACTGAAACCGTGAGGAGATGCACAGGGGGAATCCCTATGATTGCCAGAAGTGTTACCCCATGTTGTGAAATGTGCACAAAGAATAATCCCAATAGTCAAAGGAAACCTCCTTCTCGGGAGGTGAAGAGAGCTTCTGCACTTGGGGATTACCGGCATGTTGATTTTTGATTGTCTTGGACATATGGAGTTAACCTGACACATTCTGAGGATGCCCTGATGCCTTCCCATGTCCTGCCAATAACGCAAGGGAGGTGGTAAAAAGAGTTGTCCTTTTAATTAATCATAGCTAGATTTGGAGTACCAGAAGAGTAGCCCAAGGATTCCTCCTGATGAAGGGCCTTATTTTATGACAAGAATCTTGCAAATTAAAAGAGAAGATTTGTCACATTAGTCTCCTGTAGGGAAACTCTATCAGGTCCCTGAGTTCCTAGGAGAAATGCAGACTTGGAGTCGCCCTTAATTTCTTTCCGAAAAACTTTGGCAGATCTTTGGTGTGCATTCGCTCTCAATACTCCAGGACATCTTTATCAGTCAGGAGATTTCATCTAGGTAAAAGCTTGGAATTCAGAGCCACTGAAGGAGAAGTGGAAAGGACCTTTTCAAATATTTTTAAAGTGCACGCTGCTGTAAAGGTAAAGGATATTGAACCATGGGTTCATTACACAAGGACAAAAGCAGCACCCAGGTATTAGTGCAAGCCTAGTAGGGAGCCCTTGCGTATGATATTGAGCAGCACTAGAAACTGGAGACCTAGGAAGGCTGGGTGCCAAAGGAGGGAACCGCACCATTGCTAGGCTTAAGTACTCTGAGAGCATCATGGGGAGAGCAGGAAGGACAGAAGTGGGTCAAAGAGATTGTTGAATTTAAATCCAATGGCACAAGGGCAGTATGGAAGGATGTGAGCAGCAGAAATCACATGAGTATAATCATATTAAGCAGAGGCTTTAAGGGAGTCTGAAATGCTTTTGAGATATGTTGGCTGGAGGGATCAAAGCTGGAATACTGTTTCCATGCAGGATGGGCAAATCCTTCCTTTAATTCAGATGAAGGACCAGACAATAAGTTTTGCTACCATCTGGGAATACCCTTTAGAGGAATAAAAGGACCACGGTTTGTAGCCCAGCATGGATCTCTGGAGGAATGTTGTATCTCTGTCAAGGTGAAGCAGCCAAGAATTGAAGCTACCTGAATTAAATACTTCTGTTGGACTCAGGCTGACACAAGAGATCCCTGGCGTTATGCTCACCGTGCATATTGCTCTTTCGGATAGAAGGAAAGCCACTCTCTACTACTGCAGGGAAATCCTTGGAGCGCTTCCTCTCCAGGGTGTGATAAATTGATCTTTTCAGTGCCTGGGAAGAGCATGTGGGTCCCCAGAGATGGGCAATGGCCACCACACAGCTGTCATATGCGAATGAAAGTATGCCAGTAACCTGTGGGGTTACTTGCACTGTACCCAGCTTCGAAGAGGATCCCTCTTCAGCACCAATGTTGGAGAAGAATTAGGAGAGCCCTTGGGAATGAAGAAGGTGATTGGCAGGGACCCAGGACTTGTGTTAAGACAGGCTGGGGATGATGCTGCAAAATCACCTCGCCCTAGATCTTTTCCTAGCTCAGGAGCATGGAGTCTGTGGGTATCTGAAATTAAATGTGGATCACTGTTGTATTTACATTCCTAATGTCACATAAAGCAGATTCAAAATGTGGCATCACAGGCCCAAGATCTTCAAAAAGATATGAAAACATCTTGGTTAAACACACTTTTAAGGGAAATGGGATCAATTGACTTCAGTGGATGGTTGTGGTCTTTGCTCGAGACCATTCTATCTTTAATTATTTTGATAATCAAAGCTTGTGTAATGCTTCAATGTGGCCCGTCTATCATGGTATGCTGTTCTCGATGGTGCTGCAGTAGGAAGCAAAAGTATTACCGGCATTATCCAGTGTAGGTGAGACTCCCCAAGAGATCTTCCTGTGGAAGCGTCAAGGGGGGGAATGTTAGGAGAAGCCCCAGACAAGAATGCACCTAAGGACATAATTTCCGCTGCTGTTGCTAGTACTTCATGAGAGTGTACAGACAAAAGAGTAAACAGCGGTGCAGCTGCTGCAGCTCTGCCCAGCACTGGGCTACAATGCTCACTTGCTAACGGAGGTGAATTCCCAGCCCTTGGGTAGGGACAGGAAAGCCAAGGGCAGACGGAGCAGGAGATCTCCCCGATGCCGTCGGGTGTTTCCCTCGCACAGAGGAGAACCCTCCAAGAGCAAGCAGCACAAGGCCTGCCACCAAAGTGCTGGAGCCCAGAGGAGCTCCTTGCTGCTGGCCAAGCTTGCTTGCTGGCATGCCGCAGTGCCCCTGCGAGGCAGAGCGCAGCTGCTGGGAAGGGGCTGGCGCCAGAGGTGCGCGCAGGGCTCTGGGTGTCACCTCTGAGCGGAGGTGCTGAATCATGTGCGGTCAGTGTGCATGAGCTGTGTGTGAGCAGCTTGCTGCTGAGCAGATGGGAGCTCTGTGGGGTTGTTCAGGCTGTTGATGGTTGCGAGGTCACTATGTGCAGCAGCTTGTCCTATGTAGAGAGCTGCTCCTTGCAGCTGTGGAAGATGAGGATATGGATGGGTGCCTTCTCTTGTGCCTGGGGTGCCTGGGAGAGGGTGTTTTGGCCCAAAGCTGCTCTCCTCCTTTCCCCTGCCTTGGTCATGTTGCAGGTCAGGTGCTGCTGGTGCTTTGCATCCAAGGCCCAGTGTATCCCTGTGTTCCAGGTTGCTGGAAGGAGTGGACATCATGCCCCGCTCAGGATACTTGTGGTTCCTTCAGGATCTGAGGATGCCCTCTTGGTCTGTCTCCCAAAGCAAGAGCCATGCAGAGATGCAGCAGATCCAGGGCACCTTCTCTGGGGTAAGCTGAGGAGAGGGCTAAAGCAGTGAAGCAGGACTGGGGCGAGCGTGTGCGTGAGGGCTGGTCCCTGCAGGTGGTCATTGGCCGCAATGAGCCAGGCTGTTGGGCACTCAGCTGCTCCCCGTGTGCCGCGCGACTCCCGCTGGCCCTGGCACTGCTGCCTTCCAGCTCATCGGCTGTGGCAGACGGTGCAGCTTGGGATGGAACAGCGCTCTGCCATGACCTTGAAGGACCAGTGTATGCTGCTCCTCCCTTCGCTATTCCCATTCAAAACTTACTTCAGGGAGCAATTGGAGATGGCATGGAGTCAGCTGATTACTGGCATCTGCAAGGCCACGAATCCATAGCTGATGGGATAATCTTGTGTGTAATTAGATAGATTGTTGGCTCATTTAGCAACCGTCTTTGCATGCTTTTTGCAAATAAGGAATTATATCCAGGACAGTACAGTATACAACTTATGTTGTATCTGGTGCTCAATAAAAGGTCTTTGGTATATTACACTGGAGTCCGTGCACATCATACGCTGCGGATGGAGCCCAATGTGGGGGCATCAATAGTCAGGAAGTTTACGAAGTGCGAACCCATTAGCGCAGCCCAGGTGAACCACGAACGGAGCAGAAAGAGCTGCAGTGTGCACCCATCGCATAATTACAGGTGAGCGGCCTGGGAACCCTGGGAGGTGGAATGTCTCAAGAGCAGAAACACAGCGGGGATGTGCTGCAGCGCATGATGTGCAAGCAGAACCGGGAAGTCTCCAGGAAACACCTAACAACTCTGTTGGAATGGATCCGGGATAAGGAACCTATCTTGCCAAAAGAAGGCCCATTCCAGCGAGAGGTGTGCGAAGATCTTGGAAAGCGCCTGAAGGAGGCGATGGCAGATGGTGATGCAGCCACAAGAAAACGTGACCACCTGGTGGCAGATTATGCTTACACTGAAGGCGGTGTGGGGCCCTCCGAGTGATAAGACTGACCAGAAAGAAACACCAGCACCGTGAGCACCACCACATGAGGGGGTGGCTGACCCCCCGAGTGATGATCTGATTGACCTTGGCCCTGAGGGCCCGGAGGAAGAACAACAGCTTCAAGCGTGGTGGAGACCTGTGACCTTCACCCATGACCAGGTCCTCAGCACAGTCATCACCTACGTACTGACTGTGGCGGATGTCACCACTGAGAAGGTTTAGCCCATGGTAGCCCTGGGAATTAACACCAACGAATCTGTGCTCTAAACACCCCCGTCCCCCTCTCTCCCGCATTCCCCGGACCACTCAATGTGGGCAAGTGTGTCTGATAAAAAATGGTAAAACATGGCAATTGATAGATTTAGAAGCCTGTGTTTTAGTTTCGGGGCTGGAGTTGATATGCGAAGATGATGCCCTTAAGGCGAGCGATGTTTGCCTTGATACCAGGGACGGTGTGTGCCATTTTGACATCAATCCATAGAGTAATAATAAAACCGCATGAGATTATGTAGGTAAAGGATGCGTGTGTTTTAGAACAATGTGTAAATATGTGTTAATTAATGAAATTTATAATCAGACTGTCTTTAATGACTCTAATACGTGTGCTTGCAATGTAGTTATTGTAGTTATCCTGGTGCTGTTTATTTGCCGTTGGCTAAAGATGGCTTTGTGGTATTAAATACGGAATTCTTCTCGATGCAAGCTGCTCTGGCTGATTATTTAAATGAGATACATCATACCCTCCCATGACATAAGCTATAACATTCCCTCTCTCATATTGCATTGCAGTCAAGGAACCGATGTGTTCTTGTTGCCATTAGAGGTGCACGCACAGTGTTTCTGGACAGATCAGACAAAACACGTAGAGCTGTGGTTGTATGGAGACAAACAGGTTCATTAGACTGGCAATCATCTCTTTTAATGGTTGAAGGATCCACACAAACTGTTGAACTATCAGTGGCCTTGCACGCTGTAGAATTCTTTTCGCCTGGACCGCTCAGTGTTGTTGCAGATTCTGCATATGTTGTAGGTATTGCTCAACACATTGAAGGTGCAATGATAAAAGAGGTCACTAACAAACAACTTTTTCTCTTGCTATTGAAATTAGCCACACTGCTTATTATTATTATTGTTACTATTATTATTGTTGTTGTTACTATCGTTGTTGTTATTCTCCTCCTCCTCCTTATTATTGTTATTATTTTTATTATTATTTCCCTTCTTCTTCTTTTTATTACTTTTCTTCTTCCTCAGCTGCGGGGCTCCAGGGCAGCCTACGCGACGCCTCCCAGGGAGGCCCCAAAGCCGCCGCGCGCCCCTTGGCGCTGGCACCGCTGCCCTGGCCCTTTTCTCTGCTCCGCTTGGCACTGGGCTCCCACCTGCCAGTGTAGGGATGAAATAGTTAATGTAGGGAATTCAGGGAATGCGAAAGGGAAATCGACTGGTGGAGCTGCATCCTGCAGTCTTCCCAGGAAAGCTACCCTCAGAACTCCCCAATTCAGTCAGAAAGTCCAGTGCCCTCTTGCCCTAGGGTAGAGGGGGTGGACTTAACAGTTTCCAGGGACGACCAACAATGGAAACGGGTCCCCACTCGAAGTGGCAGAAGATCCCCTCCACAGCCCACCTCACCTCCACCGGTGACCACGTTCAACAGGTACGAGGCCCTGGAACATGTGAATCAGATAGAGGAGGCCTTGAACCAAGGCCCGTCTAAGGGGATCTCTACACAGGGGCACTCTAATCCATGCAGCAAGGCTGCTCCCCCTAAAGTGAAAAGGAGCACCCGGAAGAAGCGGCGGGTGATCGTCGTGGGTGACTCCACGCTGCAGGGCACGGAGGCACCGATATGTAGACCGGACCCCTCATCCAGAGAGGTCTGCTGCTTACCTGGGGCCAAAATAAAGGATATCACAGAAAGGCTCCCAAGAATTGTTCAGGAGTCGGACTATTATCCTCTACTATTGATTCATGTGGGTGCTAATGATGCCATGGGGAAAATGAGGGACGTCAAGCAAGACTTCAGAGCCCTAGGGATGGCCATCAAAGGTACAGGTGCCCAGGTGGTGTTCTCCTCCATTCTGCCAGCGAGGGGAATGGACTCAAGGAGGAGAAGGCGGATATGGCAGCTTAACAACTGGCTGCGCCGCTGGACCTGGCAACAGGGTTTCGGCTTCTACGACCATGGGTCTCTGTTTGATGACCAACAGCTAGTGGCGAACGATGGTACTCATCTTAGCAAGAGGGGCACACGTCTCTTTGCAAAAAGGCTGGCCAACCTGGTTAGGAGGGCTTTAAACTAGGCAAGAAGGGGGAAGGGGAGTGGCACACTGACGCGGCAAGCGGTACCGCACAGCCCAGGTCAGATGGCGTCCAGCGGGAGTATGGTAGTGGGGAAGTGAGGATAGGAAATGATCACGGAGGGTCCTCTTTCACCCCTCCTGGGAAACCTGTGGCCTCTGTTGCTTCCCTGAAATGCCTGTATACCAATGCGCGAAGCATGGGGAATAAGCAGGATGAACTGGAGATCTGTGTGCGGTCCCAGCGTCATGATCTCATCGGAATCACAGAGACGTGGTGGGATAGCTCGCACGACTGGAGCGCTGCCATGGAAGGCTATGTGCTCTTTAGGAAGGACAGGCTGGGAAGGCGAGGTGGTGGAGTTGCTCTTTATGTGAGAGAGCAACTGGAATGCATGGAGCTCAACCTGGGAGTCGAGGATGAGCGAGTTGAGAGCTTGTGGGTAAGGATTAGAGGGCAGGCTAATGTGGGAGACACTGTGGTGGGTGTCTGCTACCGGCCACCTGACCAAGACGAGGAGGTTGATGAGGCCTTCTATAGGCAGCTGGATGTTGCCTCACGGTCACAGGCCCTGGTTCTCATGGGGGACTTCAACTACCCCGACATCAACTGGGAGGACAACACAGCCAGGCATAAGCAGTCCTGGAGGTTCCTGCAGAGCGTCGACGATAACTTTTTGACGCAGGTTGTGGAGGAGCCGACGAGGAGAGGTGGCTACTGGACCTCGTGCTATCAAATAGGGAGGGCCTAGTAGGAGATGTGAAGGTGGGGGGTAGCCTCGGCTGCAGTGACCATGAGTTGGTGGAGTTCAGGATTCAACGAGGAGGAGGAAGGGCTGTAAGTAGCCTTGCGACGATGGACTTCAGGAGGGCCAACTTTAGCCTCTTCAGAGACCTCCTCGGTAGAATCCCATGGGCTAGTGCTCTAGAAGGCAGGGGGGCCCAAGAGAGCTGGTTAGTTTTCAAGTGGCACTTCCTCCACGTCCAGCAACAGTGCATCCCTGTGTGTAGGAAGGGAGGCAGAGGGGGCAGGAGACCTGCGTGGATGAGCCGGGAGCTTGTGGCAATGCTCAAGCAGAAGGCAGCGGTATACAGAATGTGGAAAAAAGGACAGGCCCCCTGGGAGAAATACAGGAACGTAGTCAGGGAGTGCAGAGATGCGACAAGGAAAGCTAAGGCACGTCTGGAAGGCAAGCTGGCAAGGGACGTTAAAAATAACAAAAAAAAAATTCTTCAAATACATTAACAGCAAAAGGAAGATCAGGGAAAACGTGGGTCCGCTGGAGGACGGGATGGGCACCTTGGTTACAAATAACACAGAAAAAGCAGAGTTGCTCAATGCCTTCTTTGCTTCGGTGTTTACCAAGGGCAGCCCTTTAGAGCCCCAGGCCCTAGAGGCAAGAGAAGAAGCTGGTGGAGAGGAAGACTTGCCCTGGGTAGAGGAAGATTGGGTCAGAGAGCACCTAAGGAACCTCGATACCCACAAATCCATGGGCCCTGATGGGATGCACCCCAGAGTGCTGCGGGAGCTGGCAGATGCCATAGCTAAGCCGCTCTCCATCATCTTTGAAAGATCCTGGAGAACGGGGGAGGTGCCGGAAGACTGGAAGAAGGCCAATGTCACGCCAGTCTTCAAAAAAGGCAAGAAGGAGGACCCAGGCAACTACAGGCCAGTCAGCCTCACCTCCGTCCCCGGAAAAGTGATGGAACGGCTCATACTGGCTGTTGTCTCCAGGCACATGGAGGACAAGAAGGTGCTCAAGAGTAGTCAGCATGGATTCACCAAGGGGAAATCTTGCCTGACTAACCTGATAGCCTTCTATGATGAAATGACCGGCTGGATAGACGAGGGGAGAGCGGTGGATGTCGTCTATCTCGACTTCACCAAGGCTTTTGACACCGTCCCTCACAACATCCTCCTGGGCAAGCTCCGGAAGTGTGGGATAGATGAGTGCACAGTGAGGTGGATTAGGAACTGGCTGGATGGTAGAGCTCAGAGGGTGGTGATCAGCGGTGCAGAGTCTAGTTGGAGGCCTGTGGCTAGTGGGGTCCCCCAGGGGTCAGTCCTTGGTCCAGTCCTGTTCAATTTATTCATCAATGACCTGGATGAAGGCACAGAGTGCTCCCTCAGCAAGTTTGCTGATGATACCAAACTGGGAGGAGTAGCCGATACCCCAGAGGGCTGTGCTGCCATCCAGAGGGACCTGGACAGACTGGACAACTGGGCGGTGAAAAACCTCATGCAGTTCAACAAGGCCAAGTGCAAGGTCCTGCACCTGGGGAGGAATAACCCCAGACACCAGTACAGGCTGGGGACCGAGCTTGTGGAGAGCAGCTCTGCGGAGAAAGACCTGGGTGTCATGGTGGACGACAAGTTGACCATGAGGCAGCAGTGTGCCCTCGTGGCCAAGAAGGCCAATGGGATCCTGGGCTGCATTAAGAAGAGCATCTCTAGCAGGTCGAGGGAGGTGATCCTGCCCCTCTACTCAGCCCTGGTGAGGCCGCATCTGGAGTATTGTGTCCAGTTCTGGGCTCCACAGTACAAGAGGGATGTGGAGCTGCTGGAGAGAGTCCAGCGCAGGGCTACAAGGATGATCAGGGGCCTGGAACATCTGCCCTATGAGGAGAGGCTGAGGGAGCTGGGCCTGTTCAGCCTGGAGAAGAGAAGGCTGAGAGGGGATCTAATCAGTGTATATAAATACCTCAAGGGAGGGAGTGCAGAGGACGGGGATGGTCTCTTTTCAGTGGTGGCCACTGATAGGACTAGAGGAAATGGCCGGAAACTGAAACATCAAAAATTCCATAGGAACTTAAGGAAAAATTTCTTAACAGTGAGGGTGACAGAGCACTGGAACAGGCTGCCCAGAGAGGTTGTGGAGTCTCCTTCTCTGGAGATCTTCAAAACCCGCTTGGATGCAGTCCTGTGCCACGTGCTTTAGGTGTCCCTGCGTATGCAGGGGGGTTGGACTAGATGATCTCTAGAGGTCCCTTCCAACCCTAAGCATTCTATGATTCTATGATTCTATGATTCTAGAGTGTACTAATAAGCTAGTCAATACTTAGCCTCGAGGTGCAAGGACTCTTGATAATTGGCAAGACAGGTGGCTCTGCATGAAGGGGTTGCCTATCTGCAAGGACTCCTGATATATGGCAGGTCAGGACGTTCTGCATGAAGGGCTTGCCTATCTACAAGGGCTCCTGATATATGGCAGGTCAGGATGATCTCCATGGAGGGGTTGCTTATCCAGAGGTCCCAGTCAGCAATAAAATATAGATAACATTGACATGAAAGCAGAACAGGAAAACGGGAGGGGGAACATTTTTGGGCTAAGAACGGTATAAAAGAGGGACGACCGAAGCGGTCGGGGTCCGTGGTGTGACCCCTGCGTGGGAAAGCCCGGACCCCAGCTAACTGGTAATACTTATTATCTTTCTCCTATTATTAAAAAGCACAATATATCGATGGTGTTTGCCTCTTTCTCCGTCGATTCGAAAACCGGACTCAACATTTGGGGGCTCGTCTGGGATTCAAATACAAGAAAGAAGGAAAAAATAGAGAAAGATAATAAGTCATGGAGGCCTCAGGGGGTGAGAGTGAGCCGACAGAAATCCAGGTGGACGCACCGAAGGATAGTCGGCTAGAGCCCAAGGGAGACGTCCCTCGGACTCCCAGGAAAAGGAAGGGTGGTTGGTTGGGCAGGAAAAGGAAGGGTGCTTGGTTGGGTATACCGTTTCTCCTTGACGAAGGGAGACCAGTTTGGGAAGGGCGAATTCTGTTAATAATCGCCCTTACTGGTTTACTGGCAGTTGTATTAATTTTGGTTTTAAGCGACGAGCTTGATACAATGGGACAAGGGAAATCCACCCCTTTGTCATTTATGTTAAATCATTTTGGATATGTTAAGCATCGGGCACATGATTTATCTGTAGAAGTGTATAAAAACCCATGGGAGGTATTTTGTAAAAGTGAGTGGCCAAGTTTTGACGTAGGCTGGCCGAGAGAGGGAAGTTTAGATTTAGAATTGGTAAGGAAAGTAAAAGAGGTAATAATAAGACCTGGGTCGGAAGGACACCAAGATCAATTCCCATATATAATCACCTGGGGGGATTTGGTTTTACATCCACCCCCATGGCTGAAACTTTTTGTGGGGGTAATGGAAAGAACGAAATATTGATATTTACTTAATGAAAAAGGAAGGGAAAAAGACGGTATTATCAGATTCGAGTTTATATCCAGAAATATTGGATGAAGAAAGCAGGCATAATCCCCCCCTTACGCACCTCTGCCCGAGGCACGAAGGGAGGTGAGTAGTAGTGATCAAAGGAGGGAGGGAGGGGAAGACGGGGGCCCAGCGTTTGGGACTCGATCGCACCAAAGGGGAGACGAGGGAGGTGTGTCAAGCACTTCTCAAGCTTTCCCAGTTAGAGCAATTGGAACAACAGGGCCTCAGGGACAGCGTACGTATCAATACTGGCCATTCTCTTCTAGTGACTTGTATAATTGGAAAAGTCAAAACTCCTCTTTTTCCGAGAAGCCGGGAGCGTTGATTGATTTATTAGAATCCATCTTGTTTACACAACCCTACCTGGGATGACTGTCAGCAGTTTTTAAAAGTGTTGTTTACGATTGAAGAGCGTGAGAGGATCCTGACCGAGGCACAAAAGTTGGTGCCAGGAGAGGACGGGAGACCCACCGTGCAGCAGAACCTTATCGATGAAGGATTCCCATTGGTAAGACCACCGTGGGATTTTGAACAACCTGAAGGTAGGGAGCGTCTCCGAACACACCGGCAAACGCTGATGGCAGGGTTGCGGGCGGCAGCGCGTAAACCTACTAACTTAACTAAAGTAATTGCTGTCAGGCAGGAAGCCGAGGAAAGCCCTGCCGCTTTCTTAGAAAGGATATTAGAGGCGTTTAGACAATTCATTCCTTTAGATCCTATGAAGGAAGAGAATCGGGCAGCTGTCATCTTGGCATTTGTAAATCAAGCTGCCCCGGATATAAGAAAGAAATTGCAAAAGATTGATAGGTTGGGGGAGCAAACTTTACAGGATCTTTTAAAAGTAGCGGAAAAGGTGTATAACAACAGGGAGACTCCAGAAGAAAAACAGGAAAGAATGAGAAGGGAAGATCGGGAATACCAGGCAAAAGAAAATCGGAGAAATCAAAGGGAGATGGCTAGGAGATTTTTTGAAGCAGGAGAAAAGTCAGGGAGGCGAAGAAGGGGACCGTCACCCCCCAGAGGAGTTGGGGCACGGTTAGGAAGGGATCAATGTGCAATTTGCAAAAAGAAAGGACATTGGAAAAATGAGTGTCCGGAAAAAGGAGAAAGGAGGCCACCTAGAGTACTGGTGGCAAATGAAGATAGCGACTGAAGGGGCCGGGACTCGGAACCCTTCCCCGAGTCTTAGATAGAATTAGAAATGGAAGGGAAACGTGTAAAATTTCTGGTAGATACAGGGGCTGAATATTCGGTGGTAAATGAAGCAGTGGAGAAGCTATCGACAAAGAAAACTCGAGTACAAGGGGTAAATGGGAGTAAGGGGTATCGGTGGACATCAGAAAGGAAAGTAGATGTAGCTAATAGACAAATCATGCACTCTTTTTTGTATATACCAGAGAGTCCGGTACCCTTAATGGGCTGGGATCTCTTAACTAAATTGGGGGTAAGGATATATTTTGAGGATGATGGAATAAAAATCAATGACCGAGGAGGACGACCGATACCGGTCCTGACCGTTAGAATAGAGGACGAATATCGACTGTATAAAGAGAGGAAGGAAGAAATTGGACCAGAAACTCAAAAATGGATGAGGGAAATCCCAGAAGTATGGGCAGAGAATTTGGGAGTAGGAAGAGTTAAAAGGAAAATTCCTCTGCTCGCGGAATTGAAACCAGGAGCTCACCCGATTAGGGCTAGACAGTACCCAGCGACCCCTGAAGCTCGACAAGGAATAGCAAAGCATATTAAAAGGTTACTGGAAGCTGGCATTCTGCGTAAATGCAAATCTCCATGGAATACTCCTCTGCTGCTGGTAAAGAAGCCCAGAGGAGATTTCAGGCCAGTTCAAGATCTGAGAGAAGTTAACAAAGGAGTGGAGGATGTGCATCCTACGGTCTCGAATCCATACACTCTGTTAAGTACAATGCCACCAGATATGGGATGGTATACGGCTTTAGACTTAAAGGATGCATTTTTTACCATCCCCCTCATGGAACAGAGCCAGGAAATGTTTGCTTTTGAATGGGAAGATCCCGAGAGTGGATACATTGGTCAGTTAACTTGGACCCGATTACCACAAGGGTTCAAAAATTCACCGACTTTATTTAATAAAATACTGCAGGAAGATCTGAGTGAATTCAGGAGACAGAATCCTAGTGTGAAATTGCTTCAGTATGTGGATGATCTCCTGCTAGCGGCAAGAACGAAAGAGGAGCGCGAGGAAGGTACGAGGAAGTTGTTGCAAGAATTAAATAAACTAGGATACCGAGTAAGTGCTAAGAAGGCTCAGCTATGTAATCCGGAACTAACATGTCTGGGATATAAGATACGAAATGGTAGGAGATGGCTAACTGATGCCATGAAAGAGATTGTTCTTCGGATTCAGGAACCCAAATCTCCAAGAGAGGTTCGAGGATTTTTTGGGGACGGTGGGATACTGCCGTTTGTGGATACCTGGGTTTGCAGAAAAAGCGAAACCTCTGTATGAGGCGAGTCGAGAGAAACCGGACTGGCAGTGGACAGAAGCTATGGGAAAATCTTTTGAGGAACTGAGATTAACCCTGCTAGAGGCCCCTGCACTTGCACTCCCGGACCCAGCCAAGGATTTTCACTTATATGTAAGCGAAAAAGCAGGAATTGCTAAGGGAGTGTTAACGCAGAATCAAGGCCCTTGGAAAAGGATAGTGGCGTACTTATCAAAAAAAAATTAGATCCAGTTGCCACAGGGTGGCCCTCGTGTCTTAGAATTATTGCAGCCGTGGCGTTAATGGTTAAGGACACAGACAAAGTCACGTTTGAGCAAAAGCTGTATGTAACGGCTCCTCATTACGTAGAGGCATTACTCAAACAGCCGCCTGAAAGATGGATAACAAATGCTAGGCTGACTCATTATCAAGCCTTGCTTTTAAACCCAGGAAGAATTATGTATACGTCCCCAATGACTTTGAATCCAGCCACTCTCCTACCTAACCCAGAGAATGAAACACCTATGCATAATTGTCAGGAGGTGTTAGCTGAAACTACAACAGTGCGGGAAGATTTGAAGGATGAGCCGATGCAAGGAGGAAAAGTGTGGTTTACAGAAGAAAGGAGCTTGGTCGAGCAAGGAAAAAGAAGGGCAGGAGCTGCAGTGGTAAATCAGAACGGAGAAATAGTTGGGAGCCAGCGTTTACCAGACAGCACTTCGGCTCAGAGAGCAGAACTGAAGAACAAAGTGCTGGAGAAGGAGATTACGATACAGAAGGAAGAATGTTAATTTCCAAGCAGATGGGACAGAGGATGGCGCAGCAGTTACATAGTACCACACACCTGGGGGAAAGAAAAATGGGACTGTTAATAGAAAAGTTCCGGTTGAGATTCCAAGATCAGAAGAAAATATTAAGAGAGATAATAGAAGGGTGTCAAGTGTGTCAGGAAATGAAGCCATCGAGGGTCAGAAAGGTACATGAAGGTATAAGGGAAAGGGGTGGTGAACCTGGGAGGCATTGGGAAGTAGATTTTACGGAAATAAAACCAAGGAAATATGGGTATAGATATTTATTGGTATTAGTAGGCACGTTTTCGGGGTGGGTGGAGGCCTTCCCCACTAAGCGAGAAACAGCCCAGGTGGTAGCGGTCCCATATATGCAAAGGGGACATTCTGTGGGACAAATGGGACAGTCGACGGGTTACAACAATGATTCCCTGCGGGATTACCCTCAGGAGCATATGGGGGGGATCCATCAGGACAGGTACATAAGAGTACAGATTTACTATGGAATAATGATACCGCTAAGGCCTTGCCAGGTGGAGTGTTTTTAATTTGTGGGGATAGAGCGTGGCAAGGAATACCTAAGAATGCCTATGGGGGACCGTGTTATTTAGGGCAACTGGCAATGATGGCCCCGTCTAGAGCTAAGTTGTTAACTATGAAGCAGGAACAAAGAAGGCAAAAGCGTTCCCTTGGTTTAACACCGGAATGTAATGATAATGTACAATTAATATCTGTAACTGCGCGGGTCGCCTTAGCTATCTTTGTACCAGGAGCCGCAGCAGGAAATGCATTAAGGGAACTTTCGAAGTTAGCCTGTTGGAGTGAGAAGCAGGCAAATGTGACAACCGAAGTATTGGAACAACTCCTGCTCGATCAGAACCGCCTGCGACATGCACTACTACAGGATAGGGCGGCTATAGACTTTTTGCTCCTCGCGCATGGGCATGGATGTGAAGAGTTTGAAGGACTTTGTTGCTTTAGCTGTCTGATCACGGCCAATCGATTCACCAACAATTGCGCTGGCTCATGAACACACTCAGAAGATAACACGGGAAGAAGGACCGATGGACAGAGGGCTAGAGTAATTGTTTGGAGGGTTACCTGGGTGGATATCAGGACTGATAAAAAAAGGATTGCGCATATTTGTAATTCTGTTATTGCTGTTACTATGTATCTGTATAATATGGAAATGTGTAATGGGGGTTATGGAAAAAGCTACAAACCGAGTTAATTCTATGCATATAATGCTTATGCGACAAACTCAGAAGAATCGAGAAAGGATTCTCTGATATGAACAAAAGAAAAAGAGGGGAATGTAGGGATGAAATAGTTAATGTAGAGTGTGCTAATAAGCTAGTCAATACTTAGTCTCGAGGTGCAAGGACTCTTGATAATTGGCAAGACAGGTGGCTCTGCATGGAGGGGTTACCTATCTGCAAGGACTCCTGATATATGGCAGGTCAGGATGTTCTGCATGAAGGGCTTGCCTATCTGCAAGGACTCCTGATATATGGCAAGTCAGGATGATCTCCACGGAGGGGTTGCTTATCCAGAGGTCCCAGTCAGTAATAAAATATAGATAACATTGACATGAAAGCAGAACAGGAAAACGGGAGGGGGAACATTTTTGGTGTAAGAACGGTATAAAAGAGGGACGACCGAAGCGGTCGGGGTCCGTGGTGTGACCCCTGCGTGGGAAAGCCCGGACTCCAGCTAGCTGGTAATACTTATTATCTTTCTCCTATTATTAAAAAGCACAATAGATCGATGGTGTTTGCCTCTTTCTCCGTCAACTCGAAAACCGGACCCAACACCAGGCTGCCAAAGGGGCTACGGGGGGAAGGAGGCTGCCGCGGGCAGGCCCGGCACTGCCGCTGCGGCCCCCGCTCCCGCGCACGGAGACGCGCGGAGACTCCTTGCGCAGAGAGCCCGGCTCTCGGGGCTGCGAGTGCCAACGGCTCCTTGGCCCTTGCAGGACACGGGCCCCTTCACCCTGGCTGCTGCTGGGCCCAGAGACGCCGTCATGAACCTGGTGTGGAAATGTTTCTTTCTCGATTTTTCAAGTAGTGTTTTTTGTTGCTTATGTTCTTGTTGATGTTCTTGTTATCGTTAAGGAGCTTGTTCTTATTTGTATTCTTAATTGTCCTCAATCATCTTATATTTATGCTATTGGTTTCAATCTCCATTCCTGTGTCGTAGCTTAAGCGTCATGTGTTCTTTCCCAGCCAGCTCAGGCCCAAAAATCATCTCCACGGCCGCTGGGGATTATTATTATGATAATGATTATTATTTTATTTCTTCTTCTTCTTCTTCTTCATTAGTTTTATTTTTATTATTTATTTTTATAATTATTATGCTTCCTCTTTTTATTATTTTTCTCATTTTCCTCTTTCTCTCCACCCCTAATCCCTCCCGCTCCCCTCTCCCCTCCGCCCCGCCCGTGTTTCCATGGCGACAATCAAGGCCGTGGCGCGACCGCCCCCGGGGTGTCCGTGGGGAGCGCGGGGGCGGGGCCACCGCCTCCCGGTGCCGCGCGGTTCCGCCCCGCCCCGCCATGGAGGGGAGGGGCGCACTGCGCATGCGCGCACGCCCCCCCACCCCGGGAGGACTCACTCCGTCCCCCGCCCCGGCCGCGGCTACCGAGAGGGCGCTTGCGCAGTGGGCAGGAGCCGCAATCCCCGCCCCCGCGCACGCGCAGTGCCCTTCCGCCATGAGGCGCCCCCGGCGCAGCCGCGAGCCGAGAAGCGGCCGAAAAACGGCCGAAAAACGGCCGAAAAAGAGCCAAAAGAGCGAAGATAAGGAAAGCGGACGAGGCCTCCAGCGACGGTATTTTGGCGGAAAAGAACCATGCCAACGTAGTAAAGTCGTGGTGGTGGTGAGCTGAGCTCTGCCATCCAGCCAGTTCGTAATCCACCTCACTGTGCACTCGTGTAGCCCACACTGCGGAGCTTCCCCAGGAGGATGTTGTGAGGGACGGTGTCAAAAGCCTTGGTGAAGTCGAGATAGACGCTCTCCCCTCATCTATCCAGGCTTCTTCTCTTGTCCCTGGGGCCTGGGACTCTAAAGACCTGCCCTTGGTACACACCAAAGCAAAGAAGGCATTCAGCAACTCTGCTTTTTCTGTGTTATTCGTAACCAGGCGCTGGTGAGGCCACACCTTGAATACTGTGTTCAGCTTTGAGCAACAGCGCCCACACACACCAGAACACACTGAGCAACAGCACATACACTGGAGTGGTCATTAAATTCTAAAAAAAAAAAAAAGAAAAGGAAGCAAAGAAACAAACAAGCCTCAACAGAGCATCTTGGCTCCAGGCAAGCCCTGTGACCTTCCTTGTGCAGCGGGTGGCAGAAGAGAGAATTAGTTTTCTCAGCAGTGTCTGACGAGACCTCTTTTCTCCTCACCAGCATTGAGATGGAGGTCAGATGGTGAAAGGTCCCCTTGTGCCCCAGGGGTAGTGGGACATTTAAGAGAGGTTCGAGCCTCCCTGCAGGACCTTCCTGCTCTGCCCTGCCCGTGTTTCTCCCCTGAGGGCCAAGTGCTCCACACAAAATCTGTGTGTCTCCAGGGACAGCGCAGGGCAGGTGCTGGGGATAGACATAGAGGTGCCTGCCATTGCCCACCCTGCCCTTCCCCAGGAGAAGATGCAAGCCCTGAGGACAGCAGGTGCTTGCTCTTGCCCTGGGCTGACTGGAGAGGGCAGGGGAGCCTACAGCTTTTCTTCCTCTTTCCCTTGTGTTTTTGGATCTAGCAGAGCAAGTGGTGCTTTACAGCAAATGCAGAGTGTGCCAGTCTGCTCTGCACTGTCTGGGGTTACTGGAGGAAGAGGGCACTCGGCCTCACACAGGAAAATGCTGGTTCCTGCAGTAAAGGAGTTTCCCCTCTTACCCTTCCGTCCCCCAAAAAGAAGAAAAGAAAAAGAAAACAATAAAATAAACCCAGCACTCAACCTGGAGAAAGAGGAAGGCCTTTACTGCTGGAGACGGCTCTACAAAGCGCTAAAGTGGTGGCACAATCAGGGGACAGGAGGCACTTGAGTTGTGGAGCTGTCCTTTTGCTGCGGGAGATGCCAGCGGGGATGCAGAGCACTTGCAGGCCTTGGGTGTGCAGCACGGTGGCGTTGGCACATTGGGGCCAGCTCTGCCCAGCAGAGTCACCTCCTGGCAGGAGGGTGACACCTCTCCCACACTCGGCAGAGCCAGCGACCGAGCGCTCCGAAGCAGGACCTTTGCCGTGGTGTGGTCAGGAGCGGGATGGTCTGTGCTGCCAGGCTGCGCACTGCGGGTTCAGCATCGTTTTGCAGAGGCTGGAGGGCTGAGGTAGAAAGGAACAGAGCAGATAAGAGACTCCCGTATTTGCAGAGAGCCCTGTAATCCCCCCAGAACAGGGCTGCTCCCAGCCAGTTCTTCCCACAGTGAGGAGGGAGCACGAGGGAGCAGGGATCAGCTGCAGGTTGCTGGTCAGGAATGCCCCAGGTGACCCCCAAAGCCCCCTCCTGTCCCCACACAGCAGACAGGGCCTCGGTCGCCTGTGGCAGGGCAGGGAACTGGGGCTCCCTTCCAGGCTCCTCCTTCCCCCCTGGCAGGGCCAGCTGGCACGGCACTGCTCGCACTCACCCTTGCAGATCTCCTGCACCTTCTCCTCCTTCTGCCTCCCTTGCTGCCCGATGAGCCCTAGGCAAACACCGCCCGTCACCCCCGTAGTCCCCAGCACGGCCCTGGCAGCGCAGCTCCCGCTGGCCTTGCCAGCCTGGCCACGCGTCCTCCTCCCCTTGGGCAAGGCTGCCCCAGCACGGCCCCAGCGTGGAGGATGCAGGCAGGCAGCGAGGGCCTCGAGAGCCTCCTCGCAGCCCCTCCGTGTGCCCAGGGATGGCCCTGGCCTCGTGGCTCACCAAGGAACCTCACGGCGGCCTCCCGCACGCACGCCTCCGTGTGCTGCAGGTAGCGCAGGCTGTGCTCAAGGTAGTGCTCCGCTCTGCTTTTGTCCTTGCGCACCTGGAGACAGCACAAGGCCATGGCTTGGCAAGGAGCCCTCCTGGGGAGCCAGCTCTGCCCCTTCTCCCCAGCCTGGGCCCAGGGACTCGGGCCTTGTGCTCACCAGGTGCTCCCCGATCTTCCAGATCTCCCCACTTCTGGCCAGTTCCTTGAGCTTCTCCCACTGCAGCAGGTGAGCAGCACTGGCGAGGGCTTCCTGAGAGGCCTGCAGAGCCGCAGAGAGCGCGAGATGCCACCACGGCCAGGACAAGACACCCTGTATCCCCCTCATGTGGGCAGGCCCCGGAGTCTTTCCCAGGCCCTAACAGGAACATGCTGCTTGGGACCAGCTCTGCCCCTCACTGAAGGCAGAGGCAGCTCCTGCCCGTTCCTGGGGACACGGGACATTGGCCCTCACGCTGACATGTCTTCCAGGGCGCACTTGTCCGCAGCCCATGCCTTAGTGCTCAGGCCCGCCCAAGCGATGTCAGCACTGCTTCCCCAAGGGCCTTCCCCGTACCTGGGCCACGCTCTGGATCCGCTCGCTCATGTGGAGGAAGAGCGGGACCAGGCTCCTGTGCACGAGCTCTTTCATGCCCTCTTTCCTGATGCCGGTCGTGGCGGCCAGCAGGTCTTTGAACAGGAAGATGGAGAGCTCTCGAACTGTGCTGTCCTCCTGCAGAGAGGGAGGAGAGGAGGGGAGGCCTCAGCAGTGATCCCAGGAACTGGTCATGACAGGAAGCTTTGCCTTTGTGAGGCCTCCTTCTCTCCAGGCGCGACTTTCCCCAGCCCTCCATAGGGGCGAGCTGGGGACAACCTCTGCGGATGCAGCCTGGACAGGGAGGGTTGTCGGCAGCAGCGGGACAAGGTCCCCTGGGCTCCGGCTCCCTCTGCCTCTGCCAGGAATTTCTAGGGCTCCGCCAGGGCCCCCGTGCAGAAGAGGCCCACAGGGAGGGACAGCCCTGGGGCACGGCCTCTGCCTTGCTCTCCAGCCTGCTCCTGCCTCCTAGCTCGTCTCTGCCCAGGCCAGGACAAGCAGCGCAGGGAGTCAAGCAGGAGACAGAGCAGCTGAGGCAGAAGCGGGGCTGGGGATCTAGTCCCACAGGCCAGGACCCCAAGGGCAGCACAGGGAATGGCCTGACGAGCAGAGGGCAGAAGGCCTCCTGACAGGCAGCAGGGCCTTTGGTGGGAGCTGCAAATCCACCTGCCCATGGGCACACGTGCAGAGGGACACACAGCACTCATAGCCACGCGAACAGAGCCCCAAACCCGCTGGGAGAGTCTCCGGCTCTCCCCCCAGTCTTACATCCTCAAAGTGTGGGAGAAGCTTCTCTGCCAGCCATGGGACAAAGGGATAGGAGATCTTCTGATCCAGGTGGCTGAAGAAGTTTTGCAGCAACACCAGGCTCTCCACACGCACATCCCTTCGATGGTCCTGCAGGCACTCCACGATGTCTTTAGTGAGGCCCCACATTTTCCTCCTCTGTGTGGAAGACACAAGTGCCTCGTGTGAAGCCAGGGCAGGCCCACAAGGGCCCTGGGTGCTGGTTCCCCATGAGGGCTGCGGGGCAGGGCAGCCCTGTCCAAGGGCCCCTGGGCCTGCCAGGGCCTCTCCATGGGGGAAGGCTGCTGCCTCCAGGCCAGGAGCCCTTCCCGAGGGCACCGCAGCCGTTGTCCTTGTGCAGCACAGCCAAGGGGCTGCCATGAAAGAGTCGGGGCAGAGGAAGGGCAGCGGAGACCGGGGAGCAGCTCCCATCCCTCCTCATTGGCAGCAAAGGCCAAGGCCCTGGGGGAGCCAGCGCCTCCCGGGAAGCCCCAGGCTGCCAGCGCGGCTTCTCCCGGCTGCTGCCCTACTCACCATCTCCGGTCTCTTGCACAGCCTCCGGAGGCCCTGGAACGCCAGGCTGCGCATCTCCAGGCTCGGAGCCTGCGCGTAGCTCAACAGGAGCGTCAAAACGTCCCCGTCCATCTTGGCCACCTCATAGCACTCCAGCAGCTGAAAGGCAGCGCACGGTGAGAGCCTGGCAGAGCCGGCAGGACTACCTGCAGTGGGCAGCCCCGCATCCCAGCTCTCCTTCTGGCCAAGGGCGCCTGGCCCTCACAAAGGTCAGCGGAAAGGAGTCAAGGCCAGGGCTGTTGACCAACATTACCCAGAGAGCTGTTGATCAATGTTAAGGAGCCGTTAAGGAGCCATTGACAAACATTACCCAAAAAGCCAGAGACCAACATAACCCAGGGAGCCATTGACCAATATTATCCAAAGAGCAGTTGACCAACGTTATGCAAAGAGCATTGACCAACATTACACCCCGGCATGTGCCCAGTGTGAGCAGAGAGGTTTTAGAGGCCCCTCCGGACAGGCACCGTTCTCCATGAGGCCCACCTCGACATAGAAAGCCATGGCGGGCAGGTGGTGGAGCTGGTCCTCTGGGCTCCTCAGCAGGCTGAGCAGCTGCCTGGAGATCCAGCAGCACATGGGTCTGCACGTGCCCCTCATCACTCTGGCAGGAGGAAGAAGGTGCTGTTGGTCCTGAGCCGAGCAGGCAAACCTGCTCTGAAATGGCTCAGCCCCCTCAGCTATTTCCCAGTGCAGGTCAAGGCAGGCATGGGCAGTGCTGGGCACATCGTGACTGCAGCCAGCGTGTCCCCAGGGCTCTCTGTGAGGGGAGCCCAGGCCCCAGGGGAGGGCACTCCAGGGCTTTGGGAGGGGAGCCCTCTTTCAAGGCATCCGCTCCCAGCACTCCCAACACCAACTGCTCCCCCAGCAGTTCTCACCGCTGCCATGGGGCAGGGAGCTCCCATGGCCGTTTAGCTGTGTTACTCCCTGCCACAAGCACTGTGGCTGCAGTCCCTTTCTTGGAGAGCTGGAGTTCCCCTCCCTCCCAAGGAAGGACATTTGTGACCCCGAAGCCGAGGCCGAGGTGCTGGGGGAGAGCAGGGCGTAAAGGGCTGTACCTGGCCAGCACAACGAGTCCCCTCTGAGATGACTCTTGCTGCAGCAAGAGCTCCCAGCCGCCGCTCTGCTCGACAGCCTGTGCCACGTCCCGATAGCCAGCAGAGCGGAGGAGACCTTGCATGGCCTCCACGGCGCACCTGCATGCGAGCAAAGCCCAGGTCACAGCGGCAGCCGGGCCCTGCCTCCGGGCCCAAGGCACAGCCGGGACGAGCGGGATGGAGCACCTGACGTGGCTGCTGGCGTGGGACTCATCCCGCTGGCTTTCCCGCTGCAGGGGATGGGTTTCCTGGCGGGTGAACTGGGCTGCGGAGAACAGCTGAAGGAGCAGCGCCAGGAAGAGCGGGCAGAATTCCGCCTCCACCGCCTGCGGGCAGACGGGCTCCTGCACGATGGCACGCAGGGCTCTCATTGCCTGCGGAAAACAAGCAGAGACACCTCAGCGCTGAGCAGGGCCTGTCGCAGTGCCGCAGCCCCACGGGAGAGGCTCAGCACAGCCCTGGGCCTCAGGAAATGGGACTGGGGGACAGGGTAGGACGGTGATCTCCTGAGCATGGCCAGCCTGGGTGTTGGTGCTCTGAGAGGCCCAAGCAGCTCTTTTCAGCGCTTTGTGCTGGCGCGTGGAGGGCTGGTGCTGGGCATGTTGCATCCATGGGCCCGGGGAGGTCCCTGCAGGGCAGAGGAGCCCAGGGGGGCAGCTGGCAGCCTGGAGCAGAGTGAGGCCTCATCCCACAACTCACAGCCAGAGGAAGGACGCCGGCGTTGTCCGCCTCCCAGCTGGACAGCTCCTGCAGGGGCCACTTCTCCATCCAGCTGAGCAGGTTTTCCAGCACGTCTGCCGCAACGCGGGGCTCCTCCATGAGCACCTTCCACATGGTGCTGGCAGCGCTGCAGACCCGGAGGGCTGGGTCAGGGGCCTCCTCGGGCACGGCCGCAGCCTGGACAGGCCCTGCAGGCGCTGCCCCCAGCCACCCCTCCATGCTGGCAGCCCCAAGGTCCTGGCTCTGCACCTTTGGGCCCGTCTCCCCATGTGCCATGAGCTCTGGAGGCTGACGAGCCCCGTACCTGTTGCAGAGCGGGGAGCAGCACAGCAGGCTCACGGTCACCTCGTCAGGGTAGGAGCGGGCCAGCAGGCAAAGGGTCCTGTTCAGGGTGACCCGCGCCGACGACTCCCTGACGTCCCTGGTGTTCTGGTGCAGGCACCGAACAACCCGTGGCACCTGGCAGAGGTGGCGGGGAGAGGGAGGTCACTACCAGAGAGCAACCACTACCCCAGCTCCCACACACATCCCGTCCCCGCTCCAGCACTGCCAACGTTCCCTGCTGCCTTCCAAGGGCGTCGGGTGCCCAAGAAGCCTGGCTTGGGCACGGGGGCCAATGTGGCAGAAGGCTGGAGCCCCAGGCACACCAGCTGCAGGCCGCTTACATCTTCCAGCGTGGACACAACGCCCAGCACAAACATGTTCAGCATGTGGGTGGCCACTGCTGTGCTGTAGGTGCTGCAGTCCCGCATGGCCTCGATGGCGGTGACGATGACATCTGTCCTCTCGGCCGGATGGAGGTTTTTCAGAAAGAGCTGTGGGAGGAAGGAGGTGAGGGAAGAAACATCCAACTGTGGGCCATGAAGTGTGTGGCCCCTGCTCATTTGCGTTGCCGTTGCTCATCCGAGTCTCCTGATGGCCAAGAGTCCCGCTGAGGGAGGCAATCCTCACCAGCATGATCTCGCTGATGTTGGTGGTCCACGAGAGGCAGAGAGCATCGTCAGCTTCCCGCTCCGTTTGGGACTCTGCAAGCTCGAGATTCTCCTGCAAGAGCTCCCTGCCTGAAGAGGAACAGAAAGACAGAGCGGTGAGGAGGAGCAACGGGGACTTGGAGACGGGGGATGTCAGGAAGAAGCCAGCCTGGAGGAGAAGAGGGGCCGGCCAGTGCTGTACGGGGAGCAGGACTCCCAGGGAGGGCCAGGGCCTATTCCAGGGCAAGACAGAGGGCAACAGCTTTGAAGGGCCCCAAGAGCCTCGTTGGTTTCATTGGACTTTCTGGTGTGCAGCACCGCAGAAGCCCGAGCGTGAGCAGGGCGTGCTGGGCGCTTTCCAGAGCAGGGGTGTCCAGGACAGGCACTAACAGATTGTGCCCCTTCTCCTCCATCAGCCACGATTCCTGCTCCTTTGTGTCATGGAGTAGAGGGCCGGGGCAGTGTGCTGCCTTCCCTGGCCTTGCCATGATGTCCCTGTCCCCAGAGTCGCAGCTGCTCTTACGTTTTCGTCGCACGACGAATCTGAAGAGGCCATGAAGAGCGTCCAAAGCCCCACGCTTGGTCTCTGCGTCCTCATAGGCAGAGCAAAGGATGAGCCTCCCCACCAGCTTTCCCAGGATTGGGAAAGAGATCTTTCCAGAGGAGGAGGAGCTCTCATCAACTCCTCCATGGCAGCTCCAGACCTGGGCAAGAGAGCGGTGCATCTATGGGGCTGCCACAGGGCGTCTATGGAGCAGCCACTGAACAACCAAGGGGCATCCGTGGGGGCAAGAGCGCAACCTTGGTGCATCTGTGCGGCATCTATGGGGTGTCTATGGAGCAGCCACGGGGCACTGAACCCCCCCCCCCAGGTGCTGATGCTGGCAGCATAGAGGGCCCGAGGGAGGGGGGTCCCCTGGGGGTCGCCTCCCCCCCGTGCTCCCCCTGTTGCCCCGTGAACGTGACGGTGGTGGCTGAGAAGCACGAATGTCCCCAGTGCCTGGCGGTGACGCCGGCCGGCTTTGCCAGGGAACAGCGTTGTCAACGGTGTGCCCCAGCGTTGTGAGAGGGAGCCTGAGCTGGAGAGAGCTCTGGCCTGCAGGGCAGGGGCCAAGGGGCGGTGGGGAGGTGCCGGGCTCCTTACCTCCGGCAAGGAATAGATGGCCAGCCACTTGGTGAGGCCTGCGATCCTCCCCATGGCCCTCTCCCGGACAGCAGCCCTCTCCACGCTGGTGAAGGGCAGCAGGAGCTGGCAGGAGAAAGGGGACAGGTCTGCGCGGGGCGCACGCAGCCGCTGAAGCAGAAGCAGCTCTGCGCAGCCCCTGGCTGCACTCAGCCAGCCCCACACGGCTCCTTCCGCAGAGCTGCAGCAAAGTCTGCAATGGGGACCTGTCCCTAGGATGGGCAGGTCCCCGAGGGTCTGCGCCCCATTCAGCTATGGGGAAGAAAGCCCCAGGGACAGGGAGGAGAGGGGCGGCAGCACCAGCTCCATCTGTGCAGGAGCTGGAGGAGAGGGTCCGTGTCCTGCTATGGCTGCAGGCAAGGAAAGCTTTAGGGGCAGAGTTGGCCCAGGAGTGCTGGGGACGTGGCTCTCTCATGGCCTGGGAGGCATCAGTGGAAGAGGAAGGGACTTGGGCTGCAAGCAGGGGACACTGGGCTCATGCCAGAACACAGTGGGGAGCCCCTGGTCACCCAAGAGTGGTGGCTCCTGTCCCTGCATTGTGCTGCCTGCCCATGGCTCTGAGGGGGGGACTCTGCACTGAGGGTGTCACGTCCCTCGGAGAGCCCCACGCAGCCCTCTCTTTGCAGGTGCCAAACCTCCAAGATCGCCTGCAGCTCCAGGAGCCTGGAAGTGGCAGCGTTGAGCACCAGCACGTCCAACATGCTGTCCATGCTGTCCAGGGTCTGCAAGAAGCACAGGAGGTTGTGGCCCTCTTTCAGCGCTGCCTCTGGCCCACAGCAGACTGAACTGAACTCCTGCGGCCAGGGGAGGACCCCGCTGCCCTGCGGTGCCCAGGCAGAGGCCTCAGGGTAGGAGAGCTGCTGCGCACGGAGCAGCCCGTAGCCTTGGCCCGGGGCCCAGCGCAGAGGAAGGGAAGCAGAGCAGAGCCCTGTCATTGCGGGCGGCGTCTGCAAAGCGCTGCAGGCTGGGAGGAGGGTGGGAAGCAAATCTGAGCTCCTGCCCTGCAATCACCTCAGCACAGGCCAGCCAGGGACAAGGCTGGGGACCTCCCTGCAGCTCGGTACCCGACACGTACCTTGCAATAGAGGGGCATGCTGAGGTCCTCCATGTCTTCTCTGGGAGGCAGCAAGAAGACAGTCCGGAAGCAGAGCTGCAGGAGGCTGCTCTTTTGGCCCTCCAGAAGCAGCTCTGCTGCACTGCAAAGACAGAGAGGTGCCTGCTTGGCACGGGTGCAGGGAGCGCTGCCTGGGTGCCCTGGGAAGGGGGACGTGCAGCTCCGAGGCAGGAGTTCCAGGCTGCTCCAGAGAGAGGTTGGGGGAGCCTTGCAGGGGGGTGTCCCCCCTTCCATGACACTGCGCCAGGGACAGAGGACAGGCCTGGCGGGGAGGCCTCGCACCCTCTGAGCCATGTGCCCCGCTCCCATGGTAAAAGCCAAGGTGCCCCGGGGAGCTGCAGACACCCCTCAGCCCTCCCGTCTGTCCTGCTGACAACCCCGCGGTGGGGAGAGCGCAGGCCCAGCAGAGAGGAGCACCAGGCTCCCCCCCACAAGAGGGGACAGCTCCCAGGCAGGGACAGGGCCATGAGGACCCTGCTGTGGAGAGGCGTGGGCCAAAGCAGGGGCTGCCATAGGTACCTCATGGCCGTGATGGCAAGCATGGCTTGCTGGCGCACGGCTGTGCCCAGCTGCTCCTTGGGCTCCTCTTCCAGCAGCACCTGGAGAGCACAGCCAGGATCCCATGGGAACTGCAAGCACCCGGCGCCGGCAGAGCCAGCAAGAGTCCACCCGGCGGGCAGAGCCCTGGTGCCTCCATCCCTGCCCTGGAGGCCACAGCGAGCCCCACCGCGCCAAGGGCTCAGCTCGCAGGGCTCCTCGGGGACACCCGGGCTCCTGTTGGCAGGAGCTCTTTGCCAGCAACGCGTCCTTGCCCCAGCCCAAGCAATGCACAAGTCCTGGCCTCAGAGCCGGGCCTCTGCCCAGGTGGCCTTGAGCCCTCCCTCAGCCCTGCTGCCTCTCCCCTCACCATGATGTTCTCTGCCAGCTGGTATCTGCAGCAGAAGACATCCAGGCCCCACGCCAAGGCCTTGGAGCTGCTGCCGCGGCAGAGGGTGCAGATGGCCTCCAGAAACCTCAGCTTCTGCACCGGGTCCTGACACACGGGGCAGAGAGACGGAGGGAGCATGAGAGCAGAGAGGGAAGGTCGGCGGGAGCAGAGCAGCCGGGGACAGGGAGAGGCCCTGCGGAGGCCACCAGGCCTCTCTGGAGGCTCCCAGGAGGCCACCAAAGCTGCTCTAAGGGCCAGCCACGGCTGTGGGGCCAAACCCACATCTAGGGGCCTGGACCCATGCGTGTGGGGCCAGACCACGGATGGGGGCCTGGGAGCTGCAGCTATGGGGCTGGGACCCATGGATGGGGGAAAGGAGTCGCTGCTATGGGGCTGGCCCTGAGGGCCACAGCTGCACGTACCTTTGGTCTGCTGCTCACAAATCCGTGGATGAAGTGCAGGGCTTCCTCATCCTCCCTGGACAGCTCTGCCCAGGCGCTGATGAAAGCCCTGGGGCCTGGGAGAGGAGAGAGGCGGGAGTCGTGGAGAGCCGGAGCGCGGGCAGCAGAGGAGCGCCCTGCGCTCTGCCCTGCGCAGCCCTGGCTGCTCCCCCGGGCACAGCCTCCCGCCGGCCCCGCGGGGCGCGCGGTGCCCAGCGCGGGGCTGCGGTGCCGGGCCCGGCGAGGCCGGGCTGCGGAAGGTGCTGGCGGGCGGGCAGGAAAGGTCCCTGTCCCGCAGGCCGGCACTCACCGTGGCTGCACGGGCCCCGCGTCGCCTGGGGCTCGCAGCCCTCGGAGGGCGCGGGGGCAGAGCTGCTGCCCTGCTGAGCCCCGTCCTGCTCCCAGGCCACCCGGGGGCGGCTGGGGGGTCTCTCCTCCATCCTGCGGGAACGGCAGAGGGGTGAGGGGGCGGTTTGGGAGCCGCGGAGGGTCCCCGCGGCCCCGCAGTGCCGCCCAGCCCCAGCGCCGTCGCTCTCACCCAGGCGACGAGGAGGGAAGGCCTCGGGAAAAGCCTCGACTCTTCGTGGCTTCCTGGACACCAGGGAAAGATGCGGCTGCGCTTGGCGGCTCCTCCACGAGCTCCGCGCGCTCCCGCCTCTCCCGTCGCTGTCCTCCCGGGCACTGCGGGCTGGGGGCCGTGGAGGGGACATCACCTGGGACACTGTGTGTGTCACGAGACGGGCTCACAATGGCCCCCCTGGCCAGCGCCTCTGAGGTCCCCTCTGCAGCTGGGAGCTGGTCCTGGAGCAGCAGCCGGAGCTGCGGCTGCCCCAGCGCCTGCACAGATTCTGCACGGTCTTTTTTTTCTTGAAAAACAAAAGTGATTTTCAGAGCTGGGTGGGATGCAGCCACAGGGACCCGGATGGCTGGTGCCACTGCAGGCGCCCTGCTCCCCTCTGCCCAGCCTCCCTCTGCAGCTCTCGGGGGCTCTGGCCTCCCGAGGTCCCTGTGAGAGCTGCCAGGCCCCGCAAAGGACTTGTTTCAATATTAGAGAACATCCTGAATTTTCATACATGCTCAGTTCAAAGGTTTGGCTAATTTTAATGCCAACGTTCTCCAGTGATGAAAGAGCAGAAATCTTCAGGAAGAGTCCGAACGTGGGGCGAAGTATTACTGATCTGCCCTTGACCTCGTGTATCCACGGCTCTGTCCATTAGGCTGTTGATGGAATCTCAATGATCTCTCTGCATGTCCTGAAGAAATTAATCATTTCTAAACTCATATTTGCATCTGATCACCTGCACATATACATTTTTCACCCCGTTTTCCCCTAGCTTTCCCTTTTTCCTATACTCTACCAGATATTTCTCAACTCTCCAGTCTCTCCAACTACTCTACTCAGATTCTATGCAAGCTTTTCTATCAAAAACATCTCAAGGAAGCTTATTCCTTGTAGATGGTGGAGCTCATTGGAGGCAACTTGGACTTGACATAAAGATCAGGACTGCATTCTATTTCTTAGCACTCAGACTGAAGTTTATTTGTGTTTTATCACAGTTAAGACAACTCCTTTAGTGTCTATTTGCAACTAGTTCAGGTAGGAATGGATACACATGAGCTGTGACATTCAGCTAATATTGGGTAGAAAAAGGATAGATTTTTCACCAGAGTGACCCAAGTGCCCACTGGCTGATGAGGGAAGTGGCAGTTCTTCCCCTCAAAAATGCTTCTTTTCCTAAATGTTCAGACTTCATTAGGAGACACTGTGTGAGGAGGATGTGGGTAGGGCTGATTCTGAAAACAAACATAAAGAAAGCTTCAAAAGTTTTCCTTTTCAGGTGCTCACTGAAATCTGCCTCATTTTAATACACTCATTTCCAATTAGCCACACGAGAATTGAACATTGAAAACAAAAATATGGAGAGAGGGACCACTCCTGAGGGCTTTTATTTTTCCTCCTTTTAATGACCCCGTCCTTTTAATGACCCCTTGGGAGCATTTGGTGCTAAGCCCATGAATCTCCCCTGCTGAGAGGAAGCTGAGATGGAATTCAGAAACAAATCCCCCAATTTCTTGGAGGGTTAATGGGTCCCCCGAGGGATTGTGGGAAGCTCAGGCAGTTTAGTTTGGTAAAGTGGAGAGCGTGTGGATCAAGAACTGGCTGGATGGCCAAGCTTCAAGAGTTGTTATCAACGGTGCTGAATCTAGTTGGAGGCCTGTGGCCAGTGGTATTTCACCAGGAAGGGTGGAATTAAAGCCAGGGGCAAAGTCTTTAAGACAAAGGCAGTCAGAGGACGAGATGGGAGGGCTATCGTTCAAAGAGTGGTTTGTATATATCTAGTTGTACCTAAGCCATATACTCTTAACAGCAAAATTGTGTTAAGTCTCTCTCTTACAGTTTTGGATTTAAAAGACACTTTCTTTTGTATCCTATGGGAAGAACAAAGTCATAAGCTGCTTGCTTTGGAATGGGAAAGCCCCACAACAAGGCACAAAATGCACCAAAATGAACAGAAAATGTACAGCAAGCTCCATGTTGTGAACAAAGAACCAAGGAGCATGGACCGTAAATACGTCACCCCAGAAAGCGGAATTGCTTTTTTTAACACAGACTGTGGAGTTGCCTGGAGGAAAGTGGGCCAATATCTATTCTGTCTTGAAATATACGTTTGGGGTAGTACATGCACTTGTGGCAATTTGGAAGGAAAGGAGATTGTTCTGTTCACAAGGGAACCCCATAAATACAGTAGAGAGATTAATGGTGCTGCTTGAGGCTCTTAACACACCTGGAGAGATAGCAGTGATGTAGTGCAAGGCACAGCAACCTGGACAAAGCGATGTAACCAGAGGAAATCAGAAAGCGGATGAAGCTGCAAAAAGAGGAAAGAGTCCCATTGTCACTACCCAGAGCCCCCCTGGTTCCAGAAATAACCTTTAACATTGAAGCCCCACGTACACAGGAAAAGAGACGAGGTTGTCTGAATTGCTGAAATGCAAAAAGACTGCTGGTGGCTGGTGGGTATGCCCAGCCAGACAGGGTGTCATGACAACACCGATAATGAGGGGGTTGATGACACATCCCCCTAAAAGCACACCCATGGGAATTGAGGCTCTGACTGAAATGGGGAAGAGTTGCACAGTGGGGATCCATAGGATTACTTGGTGAAATCTGCACCAAGAAGACTCCCAATATTCAAAAGAAAGTTCCTTCTCGGGAGGTGAAGAGACATTCCAGTCCTGAGGATTAGCGGCAGGTCGATTTTTATTTGTCATGGTTGTAAGTAGTTAACTTGACACCTTTTCAGGATGCCCTGAGGCCTTTCCGTGTCTCCAACACAGAAGTGCGGACATTATACGTGAGAGAAGCCCTCAGAGGGGACACACTGCTTGTACTGGTAAATGCTAGCACATTTCTTCCTGAATGTGCAGCAGATTTTCATACTTCCAAGTAGATACCTTAGTGCAATGTCCCAGGCTAAGGGGAGGTGTGGGATTCTCCTGGTCCAGCCCGAGGAGTTGATCAGATGTCGTTCTTGATCCCTGCTCAGCTTATCACTGCTAGGCCCTGCTATTTACACCCTCAAGAGGAAGAAGCCGTGACTGTGATATGGTTATCCTCATAAGGTGATCCTTCCAGAATCTGCAGGCAAGTTGCGTAGCATTAAGTGCTCCTTGCACCATGAGTGAGTTGAGTCGTGCACTGTCAGTGGGTGCCTCTGGAAGATATTCCAGTTCCCTATTTGAGCAGTCCTTGAAAAGTACATGCAAATCCCAGCATATGTTCTTGCTGCATCAGTGTCCATATGTGCA
This sequence comes from Tinamus guttatus, assembly GCF_059628265.1. Lineage (NCBI taxonomy): Eukaryota > Metazoa > Chordata > Aves > Tinamiformes > Tinamidae > Tinamus > Tinamus guttatus. Next base: position 359,342 of record NW_028288860.1, read on the forward strand.
TTTGACTTACCCATTCCGTATGTATTGTTGGAGGGAGGAAGTTGAGCAAGGCACATGGGTTACCCTAGGCATGAGGAGAAAAGTATGTTGTTGACAGAGATTTTGTGTGGAATGCGTGGGTGTTGAGGAAAGCTTTTTAGTAGGGAAATGCTGCTAGAGGAAATGTAGCCGTGGTGCCTGTGCTGCGGAGGGATGAAAGGAAGTAGGGGCAATACTTGGGGGCTTCGCTAGACATGCAGTGGCTAGTGATTTCAGGTGTGAGGCCTGTGTTTTGTGGGAGCTGAACCCCCTCAGCATGGGCTCCTTCCCTTGGGGCAGACGGTGCGAGGATCCAGGTGCAAGTGCTTGCTGAGCAGGAGGTGTGTGAGCACAGAGCTGTGCTCAGCAAGCTGCGCCAAGAGGCCGGCAGGAGCCTGCTGGCACTGTGCGCCAGGACTGCTTGGTGCCGGCGCGAGCGCGGTGCCCGTTGTGGTCCGTGCAGGGCTGCCGTGGCCTTCCTTGGGAAGCTGCAGCCCTGCTGGCTTGCTGCGCATGGCAAAGGGGCCAAAGGAGGCCCTTGCTCCTTGCAGCTGTGGAAGATGAGGATATGGATGGGTGCCTTCTCTTGTGCCTGGGGTGCCTGGGAGAGGGTGTTTTGGGCCAAAGCTGCTCTCCTCCTTTCCCCTGCCTTGGTCATGTTGCAGGTCAGGTGCTGCTGGTGCTTTGCATCCAAGGCCCAGTGTATCCCTGTGTTCCAGGCTGCTGGAAGGAGTGGACATCATGCCCCGCTCAGGACACTCGTGGTTCCTTCAGGAACTGAGGATGCCCTCTTGGTCTGTCTCCCAAAGCAAGAGCCATGCAGAGATGCAGCAGATCCAGGGCATCTTCTCTGGGGGAAGCTGAGGAGAGGGCTGGGGCGAGCGTGTGCGTGAGGGCTGGTCCCTGCAGGTGGTCATTGGCCGCAATGAGCCAGGCTGTTGGGCACTCAGCTGCTCCCCGTGTGCCGCGCGACTCCCGCTGGCCCTGGCACTGCTGCCTTCCAGCTCATCTGCCAACAACTTCCTCGTCTTCCTCCTCGCCTGTCCCGCTCTGCCCAGCACCATCCACTCACTCCCAACTGCGTAAGGGAGCAAGAAAGGCCATAGCCTGGCTTTGGAATGGATACACATTGCTACAAAAGAAACAACGTTTCCTTGAGGGCCTGGCCTTGGAGGCTCTCGTCCTTTCCAGAGAGCAATGCCTGCTCTCCTGAAGATGAGCTTGTCCTCTCTCGGCACTGCTCGAGTGCAGGCATTTAGAAGGGGAGTGTCTGAGTGTGGAGCAGAGCTGCGGTCCCTGCTGCCTGTGGGGAATGCTCTTTGGCCCAGTGATGTCCCACACACTGTATTTCTGCCACAGATTTCTCCCCGACAACGACCTTTGGAGGAAACAAAAGAAAAAAAAAAGAAGGAAACAAAGGAATACAAAAAATAAAAAGGAATTGTAAAGAAAAGGAAAGGAAAAATGAAAAAAGGAAAAGAAAAAAAGCCAAAGAAAAAAATAATGGAAAGAAAAAGAAAGCAAAAGAAGAATAGAAAAAAAAAACTGAAAAAGAAGAAAACATGAAAAAGAATTGAAAAGCAAACATTAAGGAAAATGGACAGGGGCATCCCAAGGGCCCCGTTTGCAGGGAAATCCTTGAGGGATCTTTCGCAGCCCCTCACTTGCCCCTAGAATCTGAAATCTTAGGGCTATAGACACATATCTTCAGTGGGGATGATTTTAGTGCATGAGCTCAGTTGGAAACACCACACAACACCAGAGTCACCGTGGAGCTGGAGGACCTTCCTTGGAGACCTGGCCCCTGTTCCCGGGGATACCGAGGGACAGAGCAGCCTCCATCGTGGTCCCCAGCACGGGGCCCTTCCTGGCAGCCGCCGATTTCTGCCCCGGCTGCCTGCGGGGACACTGCCCCCCGTGACGCGGTCCCTGAGCGTGTCCAGCCCTGCGGGGCCCTGTGTCCCCAGGGGCTCGTGGAGCTCGGCCCTGCATCTCCAGGCCCCGTGTCCCTGGGGCGCGACAGCTTCCCTTTGGCTGTGGCTTGGGCCCTGCGGGGACACGTTGTGTGCGGCACCCGGAGAGCTGAGAGCTGCCCCGCGCTGGGGCTGGGGCTCCTTCCGCTTTGGGCATCCCCAGGGCCACGTGTGAAGGGAAGTCCTCGAGGGACCTTTTTGCTGGCCCTGCCCTGCCCCTGGTGAGTGAAATCCTGGGGCTCGACACACACCTGCAGTGGGGATGATTTTTGTGCCTGAGCTCGCTTGGAAACAAGACGCAACACTTAAGCAATGATACAGGAATATATATTTAAACAACAACAACAAAAATAACAATGTAATCAACAGTAACAACAACAATAAAAAGAACAACAAGAACTTCAACAATAACAACAATAATATCAACAATATTAGAAAAAAACACTATATCAACAGTCTATAGAATAAAATCCACAAAGTCGTTTATCGGTGTCGCCCCTGGGCCCAGCGCTTGCTGGCAGCAGCCAGAGTGAAGGGGAGCTTGTCCTGCAAGGGAAAAGGAGGCGTGAGCAGGGCCGAGGAGCGGCTCGGGGGCTCCCGTGGAGCAGAGGCTCCTTGGCGGCTGCGCGGGCTCTTTGGCAGCAGCGCTGCCGTCATTGGTGCCCTGGCAGAGGCTTGGCGTGGCCAGCGCAGCCCAGAGGCCGGCAGAGGGGCTGAGGCAGCAGGTGCCCAGGCCTTGGGCGCTCCTGCGCCCTGTGCAGCTCTGCCCCGGCGCCGCGGCCCGCCAGAGCGCCCGCACTCCTGGGCCAGGCTCCCGCGCGGCTGCTCCCCAAAGGCAGCGCGGAGCAGCGCCAAGGGGCCGGGCACAGCCCCAGCTCTGCCCGTGCAGCCGCCAGCAGGGGCCATACCTGGAGGCTGCAGCCGGAGCTCTCCCACTCCATGGGCTCTTCTGGGCTGCAGCCGACCAGGCCGCTGCTCCCCATCTCCTGGAAAAGAGCGGAAGACCTCAGTGGGGCCAGTGCGTGGGAAAGAGGAAGGACAAGCGCGTGCAGGGGCTGCGGGGGTTGTACCTGGCTGCTGCCGTAGCTTTGCCACTCCATCGGCTGTGGCTCGTTCAGGGCAGGCCCTCCATTCATGCAAGGAGTCTGCAAGAGAGAAGGAGGCGTTTGCAGGGCAGCTCCCCGAACCAGGGCTCTCTTGCCCCATGACCTCTCCTTCTGCAGCTGGAAGCGGGAAGGGACCCGGCCCAGCCCCAGCTCTCCCTGGGCAGCCGGCAGCAGGGCCAATACCTGAATGCTGCAGCTCCAGGTCTCCCAATCCATGGGCTCCTCGTCTGTGCAGCAGGCCACGGTGTTGGTGCTGGGAGCCTGGAAGAGAGCAGGAGAGCTTGTGGGGACGGTGATGGTGTCAGAGCTGGCTCTGTGCACGGGGCCTCGTGTCCCCTGCGTGCGCGGGGCAGGCGGTGCACAGAGCCAGGGCGCCAGGCTCAGGCAGCAGCCCCCGAGGCCTTGGCCGCTGCTGGCCCTGGCGCAGCTCTGCCCCAGCACCCAGGCCTGCCAGAGCTCCCTGGCACCTCTGCCACCAGCCCTGCGGCTGCTCTCGCAGAGCCAAGCGCCAGCCATCCCCGCGCAGGCACAGTACCTGTCCACTGCACCCCGAGCTCTCCCAATCCATGTCCTCCACTGCGGAGAGGTTCATTTCTAAATGCCTGCAGTGACTGCAAGAGAAAAGGACTCGTTGTCATTTGCATCCCCGAGAGCAGGGGTCTCTGTCCCGGGACCCTTTTGGCGTCTCTGTGCGCGGGAGCGGTGGGGCCCGGAGCAGGCAGTGCTGGGCCTGCCCGCAGCAGCCTCCTTGCCCCCGGCAGCCCCTTTGGCAGTTGTGGAGCCCAGTGGCAAGTGGAGGAGAGAGAAGGGCCATGTGAGAGGTGTGAGCGCCAAGGGGCGCGCGGCGGCTTTGGGGCCTCCCCTGGAGGCGTCGCGCAGGGTGCCCTGGAGCCCCGCAGCTCCCCTGCATCTTGTGGGCAGCACGGGTGGCCCCCGGTGCTGCGCGGCCCTGCTGCTCACCTGGCCTTGCGTCTGCGTGGCCAGCGCTGGGGCCACTGCTCCACGGAGCCCTGGGAAGCATCGGTGTTCCCGTGGCGATAACTGCCCCTCTGGGATGTTCCACTGCTCCGTGGGGGGAGGAGGGCAGCGGCAGGGCCAGGGGGGCCGCCGTGAGGAAGGCTCTGCGTGTGCTGGACTCCCCTGGCACTGCTGAGCCTGGCGGCAGGGAGCAGTGCGTGGCCTTGGGCTTGCTGGCTGCCAAGGAGGGCTCCTCACGCAGCCCCATGGCGCTGCTGGCGCCTGCCTGCCCAGAGGCCGGGCTGCACTTGGGGCTCTGCTGCGACCCCTGCAAGCAGCCTTGACCGCCTTCATCTTTCCTCCCTGCTCCCCTCCTGCCCTTACAGCCCCATGGACTCCAGAAAGTTTTGTTTTCCATGGTGGAGACGTGTTCCTCGGTGGCGCAATGAGCGCGAAGGGCAGTTGTGCCCCGGGGCCAGGTGTGCACGTCCTCAGCAGAGCCCTTGTGAGTTGGTGGTGGCCTGGGAGCCCCTGGTGCTGCTGGGCTCCTTCTCTTGTCCTGCCGCGCACCTTGCAGGCGCCATGTGCTGTGGCTGAGAGCAGCCTTGGCGCGGCTCCTGCACTGCTGCCCCTGCCACGGCTTCCTAGGGCTGCAGAGGGCAGAGCAGCCACAAATGTGCCCTGAGCAGCAGCAGGGACCTGCAGCTGCTGCAGCTCTGCCCTGCACTGGGCCACAGTTGTCACTTTTTTTTGGATGAGTCCTTTGCAGGCTCCTTTGCAGGTTCCTTTGGTATCATGACGTGCCTTGGAGCTTGTGCAGAGAGCGGCTGTGCGAGGGCGCCTGCCTTGGCTGGCAGACGGGAGCGTTTGGCCGCACATCTGGCTGTGCTTCTCCAGCAGCTCCACACTGCCCCTTGCAGCAGACGCTGCGGCCTCTTGTGGGTCTCTGCTTGGGGAGGGCAACGTGTCTCCCTGCGTTGTTCAAGGATAGCAACGGCTTCCCATTCACGTGCATGTGGTCAGGGACATGGGGCTTTTCATCCATGGCTTCAATAGAGATGGGGCTCCTTACACGGGCTGCTCGCAGGAGCGCACAGGGCTGGGGCTGAGGTTTGGGGGGAAGAGGGGCTACATGTCCTGTTGTCTGCCCACGCTGCACTTCATCCCCTAACCTAGAGCTAAGCACTCAGCTCTTGAGAGTTTAATGATTTGCAGGCAAGTCCAACCAAACCCACTTTCCCTCCCTGTATTTTGTTGTTTCCCAAGCTGCTTCTGAAGGTGAGAAATGACTGCCCTGCTCTGCACAGGTGCCCAGGGTGCAGCATCCCCATCCCCCACGCCGCAGGGCTGCACTGCCCCGGGGAGCAGCTCCTACCCCGCGCACCGGCCTCCCCGATGCTGCGTTGAGTGAAGGGTTGTTTGCTAGTGGAGTAAGGGCAGAGCCTTCAGAAATGCCTCATCCGCATGTGCAGAAGGAAACGTGGCTGGTGGGTGGCTAAAGAGATTGCAGCAACCCTTTTGGGTGATGTGTTGGAGCGAGGGGCAGGCAGCACGTGGGACGCCTCTGAGCCCAGGCTCTTGGCCAGGTAGGAAAGGCAGCAGCACGTTGCCGCAGGAGCCCCGCAAGCGGGAACGCTGGGAGAAAGCAGAGGGAGACAAGGGGAGCTGCCTAGGTTTGACGGAGCAGCTTCTCTGCCTTCTATGGACAAAAGCATCAAAGATGCTGCTGAGAGCATTGCAGCCAGCTTGCAATGCTTCGGAGCATCTCCATTTGAGTATCACATCCACTGCAAGTTTTCTTAAATCCTGAAGCTGCCCATGGACATTCTTTCTACAATTCTGCCAAAGCCACCCCAGGCACCTTCTTCAAACCAGCTCACAGAAGAAGGAAGATCATCTGGAGCCTCTGAACATGAGACTCCAGAAGCAACAGCCCTGCTTGCTTTACAACCCTCCCAAATGCTGCAGAGGTCACGCAGCACAGGAACACACTTGCAGGGGATGGCATTGCAAATGCAATAGCCAGAGTTCGGCATCTCCAGTCACAATAAAAACACTGTGCTGCAACCTTTCTTCATGATTCTGTGAAGACTGTGAAGAAGTCTTTAGAACAACAACATCATGGCAAGGCAAGAGCCTTACAAAGCAGGTCAGAAGAAAGCACTGCGGGGAGGGGGCTAATGCAGCAGTGAGGAGAGCAGCCTGATCAGCCTCTCACTGCAGAAGCCTCAGGGGTGAACTGTACAAGGCAGGTGGCAAGAGAGCCCAGCCCCAGAGAGGGGAGCCATGCGAGGCAGGATTGTGGAAGACCAGAAGGAAGGACAATCGGTCCTGGTAAATCAGAGGGGAGTCAGCCAAGCACGAAGATCCCACCTATCATCCTTGTGGGAAAGGCCAGCCTTTCAGAGTATGGAGAGAAGCTGAAGAGCCTTCAGAGGAATATTCAGCTCATCTGCTCCTACCCATGCCACAAAGCTCTGAGCAAGATGTGCAGAGCACACCTGAAGGCGGGCAGGAGCCCCTCGCTTCCCCCTCACCACCTGCATCCAGACCTCGTCCTGCAGTGCTGGAAACCCAACCGAAGGAGAGGCCACAGAGCACGTGAGACCCCCTCCCCTGCATGGCTCACCAGAAAGCCTGCCCTTCCAGCACCTCCAGACTCCCCTTCCTGAGGAGGTTCTTGAAGGAGACCCACATGTGTAAAGCTGCAATGCAGCAAAGAGACTGCTGAGTGAGGGCAAAAACTGAACAGGGAAAACAGACTTTGCTTACAAGGGCCCTTGTGCCCATGTGGCGAGGCAGAGGAGCCGCAGCTTCTCTGCAAGCAGCCTGCGAGGGCCAAGGGCTTCCCAGCACCTTTCCTGCCGCCGGGGGCACTGCGCACGCCTGGGCTCTGCAGGCGTCATGCGCGCAGGCAAGGGGGCTCCCAGCACTTGCCCTCACAGCCACGCTGCTGAGCTCGCTGCCCAGCCCTCTGCTCGCGCCTCCCTGCAGGGAACACTGCTCTGCTTCACACTCGCCCTCCAGCATTCCCGGGGCAGCAGCCAAATGCCTGCCGACAATTCCCCGCGCCACCAGCCCTGCGGCTGCTCGGGAGACACCCAGAGCCCTGCGCGCACCTCTGGCGCCAGCCCCTTCCCAGCAGCTGCGCTCTGCCTCGCAGGGGCACTGCGGCATGCCAGCAAGCAAGCTTGGCCAGCAGCAAGGAGCTCCTCTGGGCTCCAGCACTTTGGTGGCAGGCCTTGCTTTTGGAGGGTTTTCCTCTGCGCGAGGGAAACACCCGACGGCATCGGGGAGATCTCCTGCTCCGTCTGCCCTTGGCTTTCCTGTCCCTACCCAAGGGCTGGGAATTCACCTCCAATAGCAAGTGAGCATTGTAGCCCAGTGCTGGGCAGAGCTGCAGCAGCTGCAGGTCCCTGCTGCTGCTCAGGGCACATTTGTGGCTGCTCTGCCCTCTGCAGCCCTAGGAAGCCGTGGCAGGGGCAGCAGTGCAGGAGCCGCACCAAGGCTGCTCTCAGCCACAGCACATGGCGCCTGCAAGGTGCGCGGCAGGACAAGAGAAGGAGCCCAGCAGCACCAGGGGCTCCCAGGCCACCACCAACTCACAAGGGCTCTGCTGAGGACGTGCACACCTGGCCCCGGGGCACAACTGCCCTTCGCGCTCATTGCGCCACCGAGGAACACGTCTCCACCATGGAAAACAAAACTTTCTGGAGTCCATGGGGCTGTAAGGGCAGGAGGGGAGCAGGGAGGAAAGATGAAGGCGGTCAAGGCTGCTTGCAGGGGTCGCAGCAGAGCCCCAAGTGCAGCCCGGCCTCTGGGCAGGCAGGCGCCAGCAGCGCCATGGGGCTGCGTGAGGAGCCCTCCTTGGCAGCCAGCAAGCCCAAGGCCACGCACTGCTCCCTGCCGCCAGGCTCAGCAGTGCCAGGGGAGTCCAGCACACGCAGAGCCTTCCTCACGGCGGCCCCCCTGGCCCTGCCGCTGCCCTCCTCCCCCCACGGAGCAGTGGAACATCCCAGAGGGGCAGTTATCGCCACGGGAACACCGATGCTTCCCAGGGCTCCGTGGAGCAGTGGCCCCAGCGCTGGCCACGCAGACGCAAGGCCAGGTGAGCAGCAGGGCCGCGCAGCACCGGGGGCCACCCGTGCTGCCCACAAGATGCAGGGGAGCTGCGGGGCTCCAGGGCACCCTGCGCGACGCCTCCAGGGGAGGCCCCAAAGCCGCCGCACGCCCCTTGGCGCTCACACCTCTCACATGGCCCTTCTCTCTCCTCCACTTGCCACTGGGCTCCACAACTGCCAAAGGGGCTGCCGGGGGCAAGGAGGCTGCTGCGGGCAGGCCCAGCACTGCCTGCTCCGGGCCCCACCGCTCCCGTGCACGGAGACGCCACGAGGCTCCAGGGACAGAGACCCCTGCTCTCGGGGATGCAAATGACAACGAGTCCTTTTCTCTTGCAGCCTCAAGGGACTAAAAAATGGACAAATGTCAAGTTGAAGACATGGAGTGGGAGAGTTCAGGGTGCAGTGTACAGGTACTGTGCCTGCGCGGGGATGGCTGGCGCTTGGCTCTGCGAGAGCAGCCGCAGGGCTGGTGGCAGAGGTGGCAGGGAGCTCTGGCAGGCCTGGGTGCTGGGGCAGAGCTGCGCCAGGGCCAGCAGCGGCCAAGGCCTCGGGGGCTGCTGCCTGAGCCTGGCACCCTGGCTCTGTGCACCGCCTGCCCCGCGCACGCAGGGGACACGAGGCCCCGCGCACAGAGCCAGCACTGACACCATCACCGTCCCCACAAGCTCTCCTGCTCTCTTCCAGGCTCCCAGCACCAACACCGTGGCCTGCTGCACAGACGAGGAGCCCATGGACTGGGAGAACTGGAGTTGCAGCATTCAGGTATTGGCCCTGCTGCCGGCTGCACAGGCAGAGCTGGGGCTGGGCCGGGTCCCTTCCCGCTTCCAGCTGCAGAAGGAGAGGTCATGGGGCAAGAGAGCCCTGGTTCGGGGAGCTGCCCTGCAAACGCCTCCTTCTCTCTTGCAGACTCCTTGTGTGAATGGAGGGCCTGCCCTGAACGAGCCACAGCCGATGGAGTGGCAAAGCTACGGCAGCAGCCAGGTACAACCCCCGCAGCCCCTGCACGCGCTTGTCCTTCCTCTTTCCCACGCACTGGCCCCACTGAGGTCTCCTGCTCTTTTCCAGGAGATGGGGAGCAGCGGCCTGGTCGGCTGCAGCCCAGAAGAGCCCATGGAGTGGGAGAGCTCCGGCTGCAGCCCCCAGGTATGGCCCCTGCTGGCGGCTGCACGGGCAGAGCTGGGGCTGTGCCCGGCCCCTTGGCGCTGCTCCGCGCTGCCTTTGGGGAGCAGCCGCGCGGGAGCCTGGCCCAGGTGTGCGGGCGCTCTGGCGGGCCGCGGCGCCGGGGCAGAGCTGCACAGGGCGCAGGAGCGCCCAAGGCCTGGGCACCTGCTGCCTCAGCCCCTCTGCCGGCCTCTGGGCTGCGCTGGCCACGCCAAGCCTCTGCCAGGGCACCAATGACGGCAGCGCTGCTGCCAAAGAGCCCGCGCAGCCGCCAAGGAGCCTCTGCTCCACGGGAGCCCCCGAGCCGCTCCTCGGCCCTGCTCACGCCTCCTTTTCCCTTGCAGGACAAGCTCCCCTTCACTCTGGCTGCTGCCAGCAAGCGCTGGGCCCAGGGGCGACACTGATAAATGGCTTTGTGGATTTTATTCTATAGACTGTTAATATAGTGTTTTTTTCTAATATTCTTGATATTATTGTCGTTATTGTTGAAGGTCATGTTGTTCTTTTTATTGTTGTTGTTACTGTTGATTACATTGTTATTTTTTTTGTTGTTGTTTAAATATATATTCCTGTATCATTCTTGAAGTGTTGCGTCTTGTTTCCAAGCGAGCTCAGGCACAAAAATCATCCCCACTGCAGGTGTGTGTCGAGCCCCAGGATTTCACTCACCAGGGGCAGGGCAGGGCCAGCAAAAAGGTCCCTCGAGGACTTCCCTTCACACGTGGCCCTGGGGATGCGCAAAGGGGAAGGAGCCCCAGCCCCAGCGCGGGGCAGCTCTCAGCTCTCCGGGTGCCGCACACAACGTGTCCCCGCAGGGCCCGAGCCACAGCCAAAGGGAAGCTGTCGCGCCCCAGGGACACGGGGCCTGGAGATGCAGGGCCGAGCTCCACGAGCCCCTGGGGACACAGGGCCCCGCAGGGCTGGACACGCTCAGGGACCGCGTCACGGGGGGCAGTGTCCCCGCAGGCAGCCGGGGCAGAAATCGGCGGCTGCCAGGAAGGGCCCCGTGCTGGGGACCACGATGGAGGCTGCTCTGTCCCTCGGTATCCCCGGGAACAGGGGCCAGGTCTCCAAGGAAGGTCCTCCAGCTCCACGGTGACTCTGGTGTTGTGTGGTGTTTCCAACTGAGCTCATGCACTAAAATCATCCCCACTGAAGATATGTGTCTATAGCCCTAAGATTTCAGATTCTAGGGGCAAGTGAGGGGCTGCGAAAGATCCCTCAAGGATTTCCCTGCAAACGGGGCCCTTGGGATGCCCCTGTCCATTTTCCTTAAGGTTTGCTTTTCAATTCTTTTTCATGTTTTCTTCTTTTTTAGTTTTCTTTTTTTCTATTCTTCTTTTGCTTTCTTTTTCTTTCCATTATTTTTTTCTTTGGCTTTTTTTCTTTTCCTTTTTTCATTTTTCCTTTCCTTTTCTTTACAATTCCTTTTTATTTTTTGTATTCCTTTGTTTCCTTCTTTTTTTTTTCTTTTGTTTCCTCCAAAGGTCGTTGTCGGGGAGAAATCTGTGGCAGAAATACAGTGTGTGGGACATCACTGGGCCAAAGAGCATTCCCCACAGGTAGCAGGGACCGCAGCTCTGCTCCACACTCAGGTGCTCCCCTTCTAAATGCCTGCACTCGAGCAGTGCCAAGAGAGGACAAGCTCATCTTCAGGAGAGCAGGCATTGCTCTCTGGAAAGGACGAGAGCCTCCAAGGCCAGGCCCTCAAGGAAACGTTGTTTCTTTTGTAGCAATGTGTATCCATTCCAAAGCCAGGCTATGGCCTTTCTTGCTCCCTTACGCAGTTGGGAGTGAGTGGATGGTGCTGGGCAAAGCGGGACAAGCGAGGAGGAAGACGAGGAAGTTGTTGGCAGATGAGCTGGAAGGCAGCAGTGCCAGGGCCAGCGGGAGTCGCGCGGCACACGGGGAGCAGCTGAGTGCCCAACAGCCTGGCTCATTGCGGCCAATGACCACCTGCAGGGACCAGCCCTCACGCACACGCTCGCCCCAGTCCTGCTTCACTGCTTTAGCCCTCTCCTCAGCTTACCCCAGAGAAGGTGCCCTGGATCTGCTGCATCTCTGCATGGCTCTTGCTTTGGGAGACAGACCAAGAGGGCATCCTCAGATCCTGAAGGAACCACAAGTGTCCTGAGCGGGGCATGATGTCCACTCCTTCCAGCAACCTGGAACACAGGGATACACTGGGCCTTGGATGCAAAGCACCAGCAGCACCTGACCTGCAGCATGACCAAGGCAGGGGAAAGGAGGAGAGCAGCCTTGGCCCAAAACACCCTCTCCCAGGCACCCCAGGCACAAGAGAAGGCACCCATCCATATCCTCATCTTCCACAGCTGCAAGGAGCCAGGGCCTCCTTTGGCCCCTTTGCCATGCGCAGCAAGCCAGCAGGACTGCAGCTTCCCAAGCAAGGCCACGGCAGCCCTGCACGGACCACAACGGGCACCGCGCTCGCGCCGGCACCAAGCAGTCCTGGCGCACAGTGCCAGCAGGCTCCTGCCGGCCTCTTGGCGCAGCTTGCTGAGCACAGCTCTGTGCTCACACACCTCCTGCTCAGCAAGCACTTGCACCTGGATCCTCGCACCGTCTGCCCCAAGGGAAGGAGCCCATGCTGAGGGGGTTCAGCTCCCACAAAATACAGGCCTCACACCTGAAATCACTAGCCACTGCATGTCTAGCGAAGCCCCCAAATATTGCCCCTGCTTCCTTTCATCCCTCCCCAGCACAGGCACCACGGCTACATTTCCTCTAGCAGCATTTCCCTACTAAAAAGCTTTCCTCAACACCCACGCATTCCACACAAAATCTCTGTCAACAACATACTTTTCTCCTCATGCCTAGGGTAACCCATGTGCCCTGCTCAACTTCCTCCCTCCAACAATACATACGGAATGGGCAAGTCAAATGCACATATGGACACTGATGCAGCAAGAACATATGCTGGGATTTGCATGTACTTTTCAAGGACTGCTCAAATAGGGAACTGGAATATCTTCCAGAGGCACCCACTGACAGTGCACGACTCAACTCACTCATGGTGCAAGGAGCACTTAATGCTACGCAACTTGCCTGCAGATTCTGGAAGGATCACCTTATGAGGATAACCATATCACAGTCACGGCTTCTTCCTCTTGAGGGTGTAAATAACAGGGCCTAGCAGTGATAAGCTGAGCAGGGATCAAGAACGACATCTGATCAACTCCTCGGGCTGGACCAGGAGAATCCCACACCTCCCCTTAGCCTGGGACATTGCACTAAGGTATCTACTTGGAAGTATGAAAATCTGCTGCACATTCAGGAAGAAATGTGCTAGCATTTACCAGTACAAGCAGTGTGTCCCCTCTGAGGGCTTCTCTCACGTATAATGTCCGCACTTCTGTGTTGGAGACACGGAAAGGCCTCAGGGCATCCTGAAAAGGTGTCAAGTTAACTACTTACAACCATGACAAATAAAAATCGACCTGCCGCTAATCCTCAGGACTGGAATGTCTCTTCACCTCCCGAGAAGGAACTTTCTTTTGAATATTGGGAGTCTTCTTGGTGCAGATTTCACCAAGTAATCATATGGATCCCCACTGTGCAACTCTTCCCCATTTCAGTCAGAGCCTCAATTCCCATGGGTGTGCTTTTAGGGGGATGTGTCATCAACCCCCTCATTATGGGTGTTGTCATGACACCCTGTCTGACTGGGCATACCCACCAGCCACCAGCAGTCTTTTTGCATTTCAGCAATTCAGACAACCTCGTCTCTTTTCCTGTGTACGTGGGGCTTCAATGTTAAAGGTTATTTCTGGAACCAGGGGGGCTCTGGGTAGTGACAATGGGACTCTTTCCTCTTTTTGCAGCTTCATCCGCTTTCTGATTTCCTCTGGTTACATCGCTTTGTCCAGGTTGCTGTGCCTTGCACTACATCACTGCTATCTCTCCAGGTGTGTTAAGAGCCTCAAGCAGCACCATTAATCTCTCTACTGTATTTATGGGGTTCCCTTGTGAACAGAACAATCTCCTTTCCTTCCAAATTGCCACAAGTGCATGTACTACCCCAAACGTATATTTCAAGACAGAATAGATATTGGCCCACTTTCCTCCAGGTAACTCCACAGTCTGTGTTAAAACAAGCAATTCAACTTTCTGGGGTGACGTATTTACGGTCCATGCTCCTTGGTTCTTTGTTCACAACATGGAGCTTGCTGTACATTTTCTGTTCATTTTGGTGCATTTTGTGCCTTGTTGTGGGGCTTTCCCATTCCAAAGCGAGTAGCTTATGACTTTGTTCTTCCCATAGGATACAAAAGAAAGTGTCTTTTAAATCCAAAACTGTAAGAGAGAGACTTAACACAATTTTGCTGTTAAGAGTATATGGCTTAGGTACAACTAGATATATATAAACCACTCTTTGAACGATAGCCCTCCCATCTCGTCCTCTGACTGCCTTTGTCTTAAAGACTTTGCCCCTGGCTTTAATTCCACCCTTCCTGGTGAAATACCACTGGCCACAGGCCTCCAACTAGATTCAGCATCGTTGATAACAACTCTTGAAGCTTGGCCATCCAGCCAGTTCTTGATCCACACGCTCTCCACTTTACCAAACCAAACTGTCTGAGCTTCCCACAATCCCTAGAACGATGTTACAGGACTTGATGCGAATGAGAAGCTTATTTCACAGCCCAGCTTTTACAAACAAGCATTCCTGCCTGTTTTTAAGAATTTCAGTCGATCACTGCAGTCAATAGCAGCTTCTAAAGGGCAGCCGTTTAGAGTCCCAGGCCCCAGGGACAAGAGAAGAAGCGGGGGAGAGGAAGATTTGCCCTGGGTAGAGGAAGATTGGCTCAGAGAGCACCTAAGGAAACTGGATACCCACAAATCCATGAGCCCTGATGGGATGCAACCCAGAGATCTGCGGGAGCTGGTGGATGTCATAGCTAAGTCGCTCTCCATCAACTTTGAAAGATCCTGGAGAACAGGGGAGGTGCCGGAGGACTGGAAGAAGGCCAATGTCACGCCAGTCTTCAAAAAAGGCAAGAAGGAGGACCCAGGCAACTACAGGCCAGTCAGCCTCACCTCCGTCCCAGGAAAAGTGATGGAACGGCTCATGCTGGCCGTTGTCTCCAGGCACATGGAGGACAAGAAGGTGCTCAAGAGTAGTCAGCATGGATTCACCAAGGGGAAATCTTGCTTGACTAACCTCATAGCCTTCTATGATGTAACCCCCAGCTGGATAGATGAGGGGAGAGGGGTGGATGTCGTCTACCTCGACTTCACCAAGGATTTTGACACCGTCCCTCACAACATCCTCCTGGGCAAGCTCCGCAGTGTGGGCTACATGAGTGCACAGTGAGGTGGATTAGGAACTGGCTGGATGGTAGAGCTCAGAGGGTGGTGATCAGCGGTGCAGAGTCTAGTTGGAGACCTGTAGCTAGTGGTGTCCCCCTAGGCTCAGTCCTTGAGGCAGCAGTGTGCCCTCGTGGCCAAGAAGGCCAATGGGATCCTGGGGTGCATTAAGAAGAGCGTCTCCAGCAGGTCGAGGGAGGTGATCCTGCCCCTCTACTCAGCCCTGGTGAGGCCGCATCTGGAGTATTGTGTCCAGTTCTGGGCTCCACAGGACAAGAGGGATGTGGAGCTGCTGGAGAGAGTCCAGCGCAGGGCCACAAGGATGATCAGGGGCCTGGAACATCTGTCCTATGAGAAGAGGCTGAGGGAGCTGGGCCTGTTCAGCCTGGAGAAGAGAAGGCTGAGAGGGGACCTGAGCATTGTCTAGAAGTACCTCAAGGGAGGCAGTGAGGAGGATGGTGCTGGCCTCTTTTCACTGGTGGCCACCGACAGAACTAGAGGAAACGGCCGGAAACTGAAGCACCAAAAGATCCCCAGGAACTTAAGGAAAAATTTCTTAACAGTGAGGGTGCCAGAGCACTGGAACAGGCTGCCCAGAGAGGTTGTGGAGTCTCCTTCTCTGCAGATCTTCCAAACCTGCTTGGACGCAGTCCTGTGCCACGTGCTCTAGGGGACCCTGCGTGTGCAGGGGGTTGGACTACATGATCTCTAGAGGTCCCTTCGAACCTTAAGCATTCTGTGATTCCATGATCTGTATGGAGACTCTGAGGGGACCTTCATTAGTCTGGTGAAGGTTTAGAGATAGGAGGAATTGAGCAGTACTGTGTGACTGCTTGCATGGTGATTTTGGAGATGATGGAGCTGGTTCTGGCAGTGGGAAAGAGCGTGAGAAGGGGAAACATCCACAAACTGTAGGTTGAAGGGTACAGACTGGGCGTTAGGAAAAAGAACTGTCTCTTGAAGAGTCGTGCGTCAGTGTAACAGGCCACCCAGAGGGGATCTGAGATCATCCCATGCTTTGGTGATTCAGAACAGGTAATGGTAATGGCCCTCGGAGGACCCATTAACCCTCCAAGATATTGGGGGATTTGTTTCTGAATTCCATCTCAGCCTCCTCTCAGCAGGGGAGATTCATGGGCTTAGCACCAAATGCTCCCAAGGGGTCATTAAAAGGACGGGGTCATTAAAAGGAGGAAGAATAAAAGCCCTCAGGAGTGGTCCCTCTCTCCATATTTTTGTTTTCAATGTTCAATTCTCGTGTGGCTAATTGGAAATGAGTGTATTAAAATGAGGCAGACTTCAGTGAGCACCTGAAAAGGAAGCCTTTTTAAGCTTTCTTTATGTTTGTTTTCAGAATCGGCCCTACCCACATCCTCCTCACACAGTGTCTCCTAATGAAGTCTGAACATTTAGGAAAAGAAGCATTTTTGAGGGGAAGAACTGCCACTTCCCTCATCAGCCAGTGGGCACTTGGGTCACTCTGGTGAAAAATCTATCCTTTTTCTACCCAATATTAGCTGAATGTCACAGCTCATGTGTATCCATTCCTACCTGAACTAGTTGCAAATAGACACTAAAGGAGTTGTCTTAACTGTGATAAAACACAAATAAACTTCAGTCTGAGTGCTAAGAAATAGAATGCAGTCCTGATCTTTATGTCAAGTCCAAGTTGCCTCCAATGAGCTCCACCATCTACAAGGAATAAGCTTCCTTGAGATGTTTTTGATAGAAAAGCTTGCATAGAATCTGAGTAGAGTAGTTGGAGAGACTGGAGATTTGAGAAATATCTGGTAGAGTATAGGAAAAAGGGAAAGCTAGGGGAAAACGGGGTGAAAAATATATATGTGCAGGTGATCAGATGCAAATATGAGTTTAGAAATGATTAATTTCTTCAGGACATGCAGAGAGATCATTGAGATTCCATCAACAGCCTAATGGACAGAGCCGTGGATACACGAGGTCAAGGGCAGATCAGTAATACTTCGCCCCACGTTCGGACTCTTCCTGAAGATTTCTACTCTTTCATCACTGGAGAACGTTGCCATTAAAATTAGCCAAACCTTTGAACTGAGCATGTATGAAAATTCAGGATGTTCTCTAATATTGAAACAAGTCCTTTGCGGGGCCTGGCAGCTCTCACAGGGACCTCGGGAGGCCAGAGCCCCCGAGAGCTGCAGAGGGAGGCTGGGCAGAGGGGAGCAGGGCGCCTGCAGTGGCACCAGCCATCCGGGACCCTGTGGCTGCATCCCACCCAGCTCTGAAAATCACTTTTGTTTTTCAAGAAAAAAAAGACCGTGCAGACTCTGTGCAGGCGCTGGGGCAGCCGCAGCTCCGGCTGCTGCTCCAGGACCAGCTCCCAGCTGCAGAGGGGACCTCAGAGGCGCTGGCCAGGGGGGCCATTGTGAGCCCGTCTCGTGACACACACAGTGTCCCAGGTGATGTCCCCTCCACGGCCCCCAGCCCGCAGTGCCCGGGAGGACAGCGACGGGAGAGGCGGGAGCGCGCGGAGCTCGTGGAGGAGCCGCCAAGCGCAGCCGCATCTTTCCCTGGTGTCCAGGAAGCCACGAAGAGTCGAGGCTTTTCCCGAGGCCTTCCCTCCTCGTCGCCTGGGTGAGAGCGACGGCGCTGGGGCTGGGCGGCACTGCGGGGCCGCGGGGACCTTCCGCGGCTCCCAAACCGCCCCCTCACCCCTCTGCCGTTCCCGCAGGATGGAGGAGAGACCCCCCAGCCGCCCCCGGGTGGCCTGGGAGCAGGACGGGGCTCAGCAGGGCAGCAGCTCTGTCCCTGCGCCCTCCGAGGGCTGCGAGCCCCAGGCGACGCGGGGCCCGTGCAGCCACGGTGAGTGCCGGCCTGCGGGACAGGGACCTTTCCTGCCCGCCCGCCAGCACCTTCCGCAGCCCGGCCTCGCCGGGCCCGGCACCGCAGCCCCGCGCTGGGCACCGCGCGCCCCGCGGGGCCGGCGGGAGGCTGTGCCCGGGGGAGCAGCCAGGGCTGCGCAGGGCAGAGCGCAGGGCGCTCCTCTGCTGCCCGCGCTCCGGCTCTCCACGACTCCCGCCTCTCTCCTCTCCCAGGCCCCAGGGCTTTCATCAGCGCCTGGGCAGAGCTGTCCAGGGAGGATGAGGAAGCCCTGCACTTCATCCATGGATTTGTGAGCAGCAGACCAAAGGTTCGTGCAGCCGTGGCCCTCAGGGCCAGCCCCATAGTAGCGACTCCCGTCCCCCATCCATGGGCCCCAGCCCCATAGCTGCAGCTCCCGGGCCCCCATCCGTGGTCTGGCCCCACACGCATGGGTCCAGGCCCCTAGATGTGGGTTTGGCCCCACAGCCGTGGCTGGCCCTTAGAGCAGCTTTGGTGGCCTCCTGGGAGCCTCCAGAGAGGCCTGGTGGCCTCCACAGGGCCTCTCCCTGTCCCCGGCTGCTCTGCTCCCGCCGACCTTCCCTCTCTGCTCTCATGCTCCCTCCGTCTCTCTGCCCCGTGTGTCAGGACCCGGTGCAGAAGCTGAGGTTTCTGGAGGCCATCTGCACCCTCTGCCGCGGCAGCAGCTCCAAGGCCTTGGCGTGGGGCCTGGATGTCTTCTGCTGCAGATACCAGCTGGCAGAGAACATCATGGTGAGGGGAGAGGCAGCAGGGCTGAGGGAGGGCTCAAGGCCACCTGGGCAGAGGCCCGGCTCTGAGGCCAGGACTTGTGCATTGCTTGGGCTGGGGCAAGGACGCGTTGCTGGCAAAGAGCTCCTGCCAACAGGAGCCCGGGTGTCCCCGAGGAGCCCTGCGAGCTGAGCCCTTGGCGCGGTGGGGCTCGCTGTGGCCTCCAGGGCAGGGATGGAGGCACCAGGGCGCTGCCCGCCGGGTGGACTCTTGCTGGCTCTGCCGGCGCCGGGTGCTTGCAGTTCCCATGGGATCCTGGCTGTGCTCTCCAGGTGCTGCTGGAAGAGGAGCCCAAGGAGCAGCTGGGCACAGCCGTGCGCCAGCAAGCCATGCTTGCCATCACGGCCATGAGGTACCTATGGCAGTCCCTGCTTTGGCCCACGCCTCTCCACAGCAGGGTCCTCATGGCCCTGTCCCTGCCTGGGAGCTGTCCCCTCTTGTGGGGGGGAGCCTGGTGCTCCTCTCTGCTGGGCCTGCGCTCTCCCCACCGCGGGGTTGTCAGCAGGACAGACGGGAGGGCTGAGGGGTGTCTGCAGCTCCCCGGGGCACCTTGGCTTTTACCATGGGAGCGGGGCACATGGCTCAGAGGGTGCGAGGCCTCCCCGCCAGGCCTGTCCTCTGTCCCTGGCGCAGTGTCATGGAAGGGGGGACACCCCCCTGCAAGGCTCCCCCAACCTCTCTCTGGAGCAGCCTGGAACTCCTGCCTCGGAGCTGCACGTCCCCCTTCCCAGGGCACCCAGGCAGCGCTCCCTGCACCCGTGCCAAGCAGGCACCTCTCTGTCTTTGCAGTGCAGCAGAGCTGCTTCTGGAGGGCCAAAAGAGCAGCCTCCTGCAGCTCTGCTTCCGGACTGTCTTCTTGCTGCCTCCCAGAGAAGACATGGAGGACCTCAGCATGCCCCTCTATTGCAAGGTACATGTTGGGTACTGAGCTGCAGAGAGGTCCCCAGCCTTGTCCCTGGCTGGCCTGTGCTGAGGTGATTGCAGGGCAGGAGCTCAGATTTGCTTCCCACCCTCCTCCCAGCCTGCAGCGCTTTGCAGACGCCGCCCGCAATGACAGGGCTCTGCTCTGCTTCCCTTCCTCTGCGCTGGGCCCCGGGCCAAGGCTACGGGCTGCTCCGTGTGCAGCAGCTCTCCTACCCTGAGGCCTCTGCCTGGGCACCGCAGGGCAGCGGGGTCCTCCCCTGGCCGCAGGAGTTCAGTTCAGTCTGCTGTGGGCCAGAGGCAATGCTGAAAGAGGGCCACAACCTCCTGTGCTTCTTGCAGACCCTGGACAGCATGGACAGCATGTTGGACGTGCTGGTGCTCAACGCTGCCACTTCCAGGCTCCTGGAGCTGCAGGCGATCTTGGAGGTTTGGCACCTGCAAAGAGAGGGCTGCGTGGGGCCCTCCGAGGGACGTGACACCCTCAGTGCAGAGTCCCCCCCTCAGAGCCATGGGCAGGCAGCACAATGCAGGGACAGGAGCCACCACTCTTGGGTGACCAGGGGCTCCCCACTGTGTTCTGGCATGAGCCCAGTGTCCCCTGCTTGCAGCCCAAGTCCCTTCCTCTTCCACTGATGCCTCCCAGGCCATGAGAGAGCCACGTCCCCAGCACTCCTGGGCCAACTCTGCCCCTAAAGCTTTCCTTGCCTGCAGCCATAGCAGGACACGGACCCTCTCCTCCAGCTCCTGCACAGATGGAGCTGGTGCTGCCGCCCCTCTCCTCCCTGTCCCTGGGGCTTTCTTCCCCATAACTGAATGGGGCGCAGACCCTCGGGGACCTGCCCATCCTAGGGACAGGTCCCCATTGCAGACTTTGCTGCAGCTCTGCGGAAGGAGCCGTGCGGGGCTGGCTGAGTGCAGCCAGGGGCTGCGCAGAGCTGCTTCTGCTGCAGCGGCTGCGTGCGCCCCGCGCAGACCTGTCCCCTTTCTCCTGCCAGCTCCTGCTGCCCTTCACCAGCGTGGAGAGGGCTGCTGTCCGGGAGAGGGCCATGGGGAGGATCGCAGGCCTCACCAAGTGGCTGGCCATCTATTCCTTGCCGGAGGTAAGGAGCCCGGCACCTCCCCACCGCCCCTTGGCCCCTGCCCTGCAGGCCAGAGCTCTCTCCAGCTCAGGCTCCCTCTCACAACACTGGGGCACACCGTTGACAACGCTGTTCCCTGGCAAAGCCGGCCGGCGTCACCGCCAGGCACTGGGGACATTCGTGCTTCTCAGCCACCACCGTCACGTTCACGGGGCAACAGGGGGAGCACGGGGGGGAGGCGACCCCCAGGGGACCCCCCTCCCTCGGGCCCTCTATGCTGCCAGCATCAGCACCTGGGGGGGGGGGGGGTTCAGTGCCCCGTGGCTGCCCCATAGACACCCCATAGATGCCGCATAGATGCACCAAGGTTGCGCTCTTGCCCCCACGGATGCCCCTTGGTTGTTCAGTGGCTGCTCCATAGACGCCCTGTGGCAGCCCCATAGATGCACCGCTCTCTTGCCCAGGTCTGGAGCTGCCATGGAGGAGTTGATGAGAGCTCCTCCTCCTCTGGAAAGATCTCTTTCCCAATCCTGGGAAAGCTGGTGGGGAGGCTCATCCTTTGCTCTGCCTATGAGGACGCAGAGACCAAGCGTGGGGCTTTGGACGCTCTTCATGGCCTCTTCAGATTCGTCGTGCGACGAAAACGTAAGAGCAGCTGCGACTCTGGGGACAGGGACATCATGGCAAGGCCAGGGAAGGCAGCACACTGCCCCGGCCCTCTACTCCATGACACAAAGGAGCAGGAATCGTGGCTGATGGAGGAGAAGGGGCACAATCTGTTAGTGCCTGTCCTGGACACCCCTGCTCTGGAAAGCGCCCAGCACGCCCTGCTCACGCTCGGGCTTCTGCGGTGCTGCACACCAGAAAGTCCAATGAAACCAACGAGGCTCTTGGGGCCCTTCAAAGCTGTTGCCCTCTGTCTTGCCCTGGAATAGGCCCTGGCCCTCCCTGGGAGTCCTGCTCCCCGTACAGCACTGGCCGGCCCCTCTTCTCCTCCAGGCTGGTTTCTTCCTGACATCCCCCGTCTCCAAGTCCCCGTTGCTCCTCCTCACCGCTCTGTCTTTCTGTTCCTCTTCAGGCAGGGAGCTCTTGCAGGAGAATCTCGAGCTTGCAGAGTCCCAAACGGAGCGGGAAGCTGACGATGCTCTCTGCCTCTCGTGGACCACCAACATCAGCGAGATCATGCTGGTGAGGATTGCCTCCCTCAGCGGGACTCTTGGCCATCAGGAGACTCGGATGAGCAACGGCAACGCGAATGAGCAGGGGCCTCACACTTCATGGCCCACAGTGGGATGTTTCTTCCCTCACCTCCTTCCTCCCACAGCTCTTTCTGAAAAACCTCCGTCCGGCCGAGAGGACAGATGTCATCGTCACCGCCATCGAGGCCATGCGGGACTGCAGCACCTACAGCACAGCAGTGGCCACCCACATGCTGAACATGTTTGTGCTGGGCGTTGTGTCCACGCTGGAAGATGTAAGCGGCCTGCAGCTGGTGTGCCTGGGGCTCCAGCCTTCTGCCACATTGGCCCCCGTGCCCAAGCCAGGCTTCTTGGGCACCCGACGCCCTTGGAAGGCAGCAGGGAACGTTGGCAGTGCTGGAGCGGGGACGGGATGTGTGTGGGAGCTGGGGTAGTGGTTGCTCTCTGGTAGTGACCTCCCTCTCCCCGCCACCTCTGCCAGGTGCCACGGGTTGTTCGGTACCTGCACCAGAACACCAGGGACGTCAGGGAGTCGTCGGCGCGGGTCACCCTGAACAGGACCCTTTGCCTGCTGGCCCGCTCCTACCCTGACGAGGTGACCGTGAGCCTGCTGTGCTGCTCCCCGCTCTGCAACAGGTACGGGGCTCGTCAGCCTCCAGAGCGCATGGCACATGGGGAGACGGGCCCAAAGGTGCAGAGCCAGGACCTTGGGGCTGCCAGCATGGAGGGGTGGCTGGGGGCAGCGCCTGCAGGGCCTGTCCAGGCTGCGGCCGTGCCCGAGGAGGCCCCTGACCCAGCCCTCCGGGTCTGCAGCGCTGCCAGCACCATGTGGAAGGTGCTCATGGAGGAGCCCCGCGTTGCGGCAGACGTGCTGGAAAACCTGCTCAGCTGGATGGAGAAGTGGCCCCTGCACGAGCTGTCCAGCTGGGAGGCGGACAACGCCGGCGTCCTTCCCCTGGCTGTGAGTTGTGGGATGAGGCCTCACTCTGCCCCAGGCTGCCAGCTGCCCCCCTGGGCCCCTCTGCCCTGCAGGGACCTCCCCGGGCCCATGGATGCAACATGCCCAGCACCAGCCCTCCACGCGCCAGCACAAAGCGCTGAAAAGAGCTGCTTGGGCCTCTCAGAGCACCAACACCCAGGCTGGCCATGCTCAGGAGATCACCGTCCTACCCTGTCCCCCAGTCCCATTTCCTGAGGCCCAGGGCTGTGCTGAGCCTCTCCCGTGGGGCTGCGGCACTGCGACAGGCCCTGCTCAGCGCTGAGGTGTCTCTGCTTGTTTTCCGCAGGCAATGAGAGCCCTGCGTGCCATCGTGCAGGAGCCCGTCTGCCCGCAGGCGGTGGAGGCGGAATTCTGCCCGCTCTTCCTGGCGCTGCTCCTTCAGCTGTTCTCCGCAGCCCAGTTCACCCGCCAGGAAACCCATCCCCTGCAGCGGGAAAGCCAGCGGGATGAGTCCCACGCCAGCAGCCACGTCAGGTGCTCCATCCCGCTCGTCCCGGCTGTGCCTTGGGCCTGGAGGCAGGGCCCGGCTGCCGCTGTGACCTGGGCTTTGCTCGCATGCAGGTGCGCCGTGGAGGCCATGCAAGGTCTCCTCCGCTCTGCTGGCTATCGGGACGTGGCACAGGCTGTCGAGCAGAGCGGCGGCTGGGAGCTCTTGCTGCAGCAAGAGTCATCTCAGAGGGGACTCGTTGTGCTGGCCAGGTACAGCCCTTTACGCCCTGCTCTCCCCCAGCACCTCGGCCTCGGCTTCGGGGTCACAAATGTCCTTCCTTGGGAGGGAGGGGAACTCCAGCTCTCCAAGAAAGGGACTGCAGCCACAGTGCTTGTGGCAGGGAGTAACACAGCTAAACGGCCATGGGAGCTCCCTGCCCCATGGCAGCGGTGAGAGCTGCTGGGGGAGCAGTTGGTGTTGGGAGTGCTGGGAGCGGATGCCTTGAAAGAGGGCTGCCCTCCCAAAGCCCTGGAGTGCCCTCCCCTGGGGCCTGGGCTCCCCTCACAGAGAGCCCTGGGGACACGCTGGCTGCAGTCACGATGTGCCCAGCACTGCCCATGCCTGCCTTGACCTGCACTGGGAAATAGCTGAGGGGGCTGAGCCATTTCAGAGCAGGTTTGCCTGCTCGGCTCAGGACCAACAGCACCTTCTTCCTCCTGCCAGAGTGATGAGGGGCACGTGCAGACCCATGTGCTGCTGGATCTCCAGGCAGCTGCTCAGCCTGCTGAGGAGCCCAGAGGACCAGCTCCATCACCTGCCCGCCATGGCTTTCTATGTCGAGGTGGGCCTCATGGAGAACGGTGCCTGTCCGGAGGGGCCTCTAAAAGCTCTCTGCTCACACTGGGCACATGCCGGGGTGTAATGTTGGTCAATGCTCTTTGCATAACGTTGGTCAACTGCTCTTTGGATAATATTGGTCAATGGCTCCCTGGGTTATGTTGGTCTCTGGCTTTTTGGGTAATGTTTGTCAATGGCTCCTTAACGGCTCCTTAACATTGATCAACAGCTCTCTGGGTAATGTTGGTCAACGGCCCTGGCCTTGACTCCTTTCCGCTGACCTTTGTGAGGGCCAGGCGCCCTTGGCCAGAAGGAGAGCTGGGATGCGGGGCTGCCCACTGCAGGTAGTCCTGCCGGCTCTGCCAGGCTCTCACCGTGCGCTGCCTTTCAGCTGCTGGAGTGCTATGAGGTGGCCAAGATGGACGGGGACGTTTTGACGCTCCTGTTGAGCTATGCGCAGGCTCCGAGCCTGGAGATGCGCAGCCTGGCGTTCCAGGGCCTCCGGAGGCTGTGCAAGAGACCGGAGATGGTGAGTAGGGCAGCAGCCGGGAGAAGCCGCGCTGGCAGCCTGGGGCTTCCTGGGAGGCGCTGGCTCCCCCAGGGCCTTGGCCTTTGCTGCCAATGAGGAGGGATGGGAGCTGCTCCCCGGTCTCCGCTGCCCTTCCTCTGCCCCGACTCTTTCATGGCAGCCCCTTGGCTGTGCTGCACAAGGACAACGGCTGCGGTGCCCTCGGGAAGGGCTCCTGGCCTGGAGGCAGCAGCCTTCCCCCATGGAGAGGCCCTGGCATGCCCAGGGGCCCTTGGACAGGGCTGCCCTGCCCCGCAGCCCTCATGGGGAATCAGCACCCAGGGCCCTTGTGGGCCTGCCCTGGCTTCACACGAGGCACTTGTGTCTTCCACACAGAGGAGGAAAATGTGGGGCCTCACTAAAGACATCGTGGAGTGCCTGCAGGACCATCGAAGGGATGTGCGTGTGGAGAGCCTGGTGTTGCTGCAAAACTTCTTCAGCCACCTGGATCAGAAGATCTCCTATCCCTTTGTCCCATGGCTGGCAGAGAAGCTTCTCCCACACTTTGAGGATGTAAGACTGGGGGGAGAGCCGGAGACTCTCCTGGCGGGTCTGGGGCTCTGTTCGCGTGGCTATGAGTGCTGTGTGTCCCTCTGCACGTGTGCCCATGGGCAGGTGGATTTGCAGCTCCCACCAAAGGCCCTGCTGCCTGTCAGGAGGCCTTCTGCCCTCTGCTCGTCAGGCCATTCCCTGTGCTGCCCTTGGGGTCCTGGCCTGTGGGACTAGATCCCCAGCCCCGCTTCTGCCTCAGCTGCTCTGTCTCCTGCTTGACTCCCTGCGCTGCTTGTCCTGGCCTGGGCAGAGACGAGCTAGGAGGCAGGAGCAGGCTGGAGAGCAAGGCAGAGGCCGTGCCCCAGGGCTGTCCCTCCCTGTGGGCCTCTTCTGCACGGGGGCCCTGGCGGAGCCCTAGAAATTCCTGGCAGAGGCAGAGGGAGCCGGAGCCCAGGGGACCTTGTCCCGCTGCTGCCGACAACCCTCCCTGTCCAGGCTGCATCCGCAGAGGTTGTCCCCAGCTCGCCCCTATGAAGGGCTGGGGAAAGTCGCGCCTGGAGAGAAGGAGGCCTCACAAAGGCAAAGCTTCCTGTCATGACCAGTTCCTGGGATCACTGCTGAGGCCTCCCCTCCTCTCCTCCCTCTCTGCAGGAGGACAGCACAGTTCGAGAGCTCTCCATCTTCCTGTTCAAAGACCTGCTGGCCGCCACGACCGGCATCAGGAAAGAGGGCATGAAAGAGCTCGTGCACAGGAGCCTGGTCCCGCTCTTCCTCCACATGAGCGAGCGGATCCAGAGCGTGGCCCAGGTACGGGGAAGGCCCTTGGGGAAGCAGTGCTGACATCGCTTGGGCGGGCCTGAGCACTAAGGCATGGGCTGCGGACAAGTGCGCCCTGGAAGACATGTCAGCGTGAGGGCCAATGTCCCGTGTCCCCAGGAACGGGCAGGAGCTGCCTCTGCCTTCAGTGAGGGGCAGAGCTGGTCCCAAGCAGCATGTTCCTGTTAGGGCCTGGGAAAGACTCCGGGGCCTGCCCACATGAGGGGGATACAGGGTGTCTTGTCCTGGCCGTGGTGGCATCTCGCGCTCTCTGCGGCTCTGCAGGCCTCTCAGGAAGCCCTCGCCAGTGCTGCTCACCTGCTGCAGTGGGAGAAGCTCAGGGAACTGGCCAGAAGTGGGGAGATCTGGAAGATCGGGGAGCACCTGGTGAGCACAAGGCCCGAGTCCCTGGGCCCAGGCTGGGGAGAAGGGGCAGAGCTGGCTCCCCAGGAGGGCTCCTTGCCAAGCCATGGCCTTGTGCTGTCTCCAGGTGCGCAAGGACAAAAGCAGAGCGGAGCACTACCTTGAGCACAGCCTGCGCTACCTGCAGCACACGGAGGTGTGCGTGCGGGAGGCCGCCGTGAGGTTCCTTGGTGAGCCACGAGGCCAGGGCCATCCCTGGGCACACGGAGGGGCTGCGAGGAGGCTCTCGAGGCCCTCGCTGCCTGCCTGCATCCTCCACGCTGGGGCCGTGCTGGGGCAGCCTTGCCCAAGGGGAGGAGGACGCGTGGCCAGGCTGGCAAGGCCAGCGGGAGCTGCGCTGCCAGGGCCGTGCTGGGGACTACGGGGGTGACGGGCGGTGTTTGCCTAGGGCTCATCGGGCAGCAAGGGAGGCAGAAGGAGGAGAAGGTGCAGGAGATCTGCAAGGGTGAGTGCGAGCAGTGCCGTGCCAGCTGGCCCTGCCAGGGGGGAAGGAGGAGCCTGGAAGGGAGCCCCAGTTCCCTGCCCTGCCACAGGCGACCGAGGCCCTGTCTGCTGTGTGGGGACAGGAGGGGGCTTTGGGGGTCACCTGGGGCATTCCTGACCAGCAACCTGCAGCTGATCCCTGCTCCCTCGTGCTCCCTCCTCACTGTGGGAAGAACTGGCTGGGAGCAGCCCTGTTCTGGGGGGATTCCTGGGCTCTCTGCAAATACGGGAGTCTCTTATCTGCTCTGTTCCTTTCTACCTCAGCCCTCCAGCCTCTGCAAAACGACGCTGAACCCGCAGTGCGCAGCCTGGCAGCACAGACCATCCTGCTCCTGACCACACCACGGCAAAGGTCCTGCTTCGGAGCGCTCGGTCGCTGGCTCTGCCGAGTGTGGGAGAGGTGTCACCCTCCTGCCAGGAGGTGACTCTGCTGGGCAGAGCTGGCCCCAATGTGCCAACGCCACCGTGCTGCACACCCAAGGCCTGCAAGTGCTCTGCATCCCCGCTGGCATCTCCCGCAGCAAAAGGACAGCTCCACAACTCAAGTGCCTCCTGTCCCCTGACTGTGCCACCACTTTAGCGCTTTGTAGAGCCGTCTCCAGCAGTAAAGGCCTTCCTCTTTCTCCAGGTTGAGTGCTGGGTTTATTTTATTGTTTTCTTTTTCTTTTCTTCTTTTTGGGGGACAGAAAGGTGAGAGGGGAAACTCCTTCCCTGCAGGAACCAGCATTTTCCTGTGTGAGGCCGAGTGCCCTCTTCCTCCAGTAACCCCAGACAGTGCAGAGCAGACTGGCACACTCTGCATTTGCTGTAAAGCACCACTTGCTCTGCTAGATCCAAAAACACAAGGGAAAGAGGAAGAAAAGCTGTAGGCTCCCCTGCCCTCTCCAGTCAGCCCAGGACAAGAGCAAGCACCTGCTGTCCTCAGGGTTTGCATCTTCTCCTGGGGAAGGGCAGGGTGGGCAATGGCAGGCACCTCTATGTCTATCCCCAGCACCTGCCCTGCGCTGTCCCTGGAGACACACAGATTTTGTGTGGAGCACTTGGCCCTCAGGGGAGAAACACGGGCAGGGCAGAGCAGGAAGGTCCTGCAGGGAGGCTCGAACCTCTCTTAAATGTCCCACTACCCCTGGGGCACAAGGGGACCTTTCACCATCTGACCTCCATCTCAATGCTGGTGAGGAGAAAAGAGGTCTCGTCAGACACTGCTGGGAAAACTAATTCTCTCTTCTGCCACCCGCTGCACAAGGAAGGTCACAGGGCTTGCCTGGAGCCAAGACGCTCTGTTGAGGCTTGTTTGTTTCTTTGCTTCTTAAGGAGTTTTTTTTTTTTTTTTTTTTAGAATTTAATGACCATTATGACCATTATGTGCTGTTGCTCAGTGTGTTCTGGTGTGTGTGGGCGCTGTTGCTCAAAGCTGAACACAGTATTCAAGGTGTGGCCTCACCAGTGCCTGGTTACGAATAACACAGAAAAAGCAGAGTTGCTGAATGCCTTCTTTGCTTTGGTGTGTACCAAGGGCAGCCCTTTAGAGTCCCAAGCCCCAGGGACAAGAGAAGAAGCCTGGATAGATGAAGGGAGAGCGTCTATCTCGACTTCACCAAGGCTTTTGACACCGTCCCTCACAACATCCTCCTGGGCAAGCTCCGCAGTGTGGGCTACATGAGTGCACAGTGAGGTGGATTAGGAACTGGCTGGATGGCAGAGCTCAGAGGGTGGTGGTCATTGGTGCAGAGTCTAGTTGGAGGCCTGTAGCTAGTGGGGTCCCCCAGGGGTCAGTCCTCAGTCCAGCCCTGTTCAATTTATTCATCAATGACCTGGATGAAGGCACAGAGCGCTCCCTCAGCACCTTTGCTGATGATACCAAACTGGGAGGAGTAGCTGATACCCCAGGGGGCTGCACTGCCATCCAGAGGGACCTGGATAGACAGGACAAGTGGGCGGTGAAAAACCTCATGAAATTCAACAAGGCCAAGTGCAAGGTTCTGCACCTGGGGAGGAATAACCCCAGATACCAGTATAGGCTGGGGAACCCCACCACCACCACGACTTTACTAGGTTGGCATGGTTCTTTTCCGCCAAAATGCCGTGGCTGGAGGCCTCGTCCGCTTTCCTTATCTTCGCGCTTTTGGCTCTTTTTCGGCCGTTTTTCGGCCGTTTTTCGGCCGCTTCTCGGCTCGCGGCTGCGCCGGGGGCGCCTCATGGCGGAAGGGCACTGCGCGTGCGCGGGGGCGGGGATTGCGGCTCCTGCCCACTGCGCAAGCGCCCTCTCGGTAGCCGCGGCCGGGGCGGGGGACGGAGTGAGTCCTCCCGGGGTGGGGGGGCGTGCGCGCATGCGCAGTGCGCCCCTCCCCTCCATGGCGGGGCGGGGCGGAACCGCGAGGCACCGGGAGGCGGTGGCCCCGCCCCCACGCTCCCCACGGACACCCCGGGGGCGGTCGCGCCACGGCCTTGATTGTCGCCATGGAAACACGGGCGGGGCGGAGGGGAGAGGGGAGCGGGAGGGATTAGGGGTGGAGAGAAAGAGGAAAATGAGAAAAATAATAAAAAGAGGAAGCATAAAAATTATAAAAATAAATAATAAAAATAAAAATAATGAAGAAGAAGAAGAAGAAGAAATAAAATAATAATCATTATCATAATAATAATCCCCAGCGGCCGTGGAGATGATTTTTGGGCCTGAGCTGGCTGGGAAAGAACACATGACGCTTCAGCTACGACACAGGAATGGAGATTGAAACCAATAGCATAAATATAAGATGATGGAGAAAAATTCAGAATACAAATAAGAACAAGCTCCTTAACGATAACAAGAACATCAACAAGAACATAAGCAACAAAAAACACTACTTGAAAAATCGAGAAAGAAACATTTCCACACCAGGTTCATGACGGCGTCTCTGGGCCCAGCAGCAGCCAGGGTGAACCATTAAAAGAGATGATTGTCAGTCTAATGAACCTGTTTGTCTCCATACAACCACAGCTCTACGTGTTTTGTCTGATCTGTCCAGAAACACTGTGCGTGCACCTCTAATGGCAACAGGAACACATCGGTTCCTTGGCTGCAATGCAATTTGAGAGAGGGAATGTTATAGCTTATGTCATGGGAGGGTATGATGTATCTCATTTAAATAATCAGCCAGAGCAGCTTGCATCGAGAAGAATTCCATATTTAATACCACAAAGCCATCTTTAGTCAGCGGCAAATAAACAGCACCAGGATAACTACAATAACTACATTGCAAGCACACGTATTAGAGTCATTAAACACAGTCTGATTATAAATTTCATTAATTAACACATATTTACACATTGTTCTAAAACACACGCATCCTTTACCTACATAATCTCATGTGGTTTTATTATTACTCTATGGATTGATGTCAAAATGGCACACACCGTCCCTGGTATCAAGGCAAACATCGCTCGCCTTAAGGGCATCATCTTCGCATATCAACTCCAGCCCCGATACTAAAACACAGGCTTCTAAATCTATCAATTGCCATGTTTTACCATTTTTTATCAGACACACTTGCCCACATTGAGTGGTCCGGGGAATGGGGGAGAGAGGGGAACGGGGGTGTTTAGAGCACAGATTCGTTGGTGTTAATTCCCAGGGCTACCATGGGCTAAACCTTCTCAGTGGTGACATCCGCCACGGTCAGTACGTAGGTGATGACTGTGCTGAGGACCTGGTCATGGGTGAAGGTCACAGGTCTCCACCACACTTGAAGCTGTTGTTCTTCCTCCGGGCCCTCAGGGCCAAGGTCAATCAGATCATCACTCGCGGGGTCAGCCACCCCCTCATATGGTGGTGCTCACGGTGCTGGTGTTTCTTTCTGGTCAGTCTAATCACTCGGAGGGGCCCGCACCACCTTCAGTGTAAGCATAATCTGCCACCAGGTGGTCACGTTTTCTTGTGGCTGCATCACCATCTGCCATCGCCTCCTTCAGGCACTTTCCAAGATCTTCACACACCTCTCGCTGGAATGGGCCTTCTTTTGGCAAGATAGGTACCTTATCCCGGATCCATTCCAACAGAGTTGTTAGGTGTTTCCTGGAGACTTCCCGGTTCTGCTTGCACATCATGCGCTGCAGCACATCCAGGCTGTGTTTCTGCTCTTGAGACATTCCACCTCCCAGGGTTCCCAGGCCGCTCACCTGTAATTATGCGATGGGTGCACACTGCAGCTCTTTCTGCTCCGTTCGTGGTTCACCTGGGCTGCGCTAATGGGTTCGCACTTCGTAAACTTCCTGACTATTGATGCCCCCACATTGGGCTCCATCCGCAGCGTATGATGTGCACGGACTCCAGTGTAATGTACCAAAAACCTTTTATTGAGCATCAGATACAACTTATATACTGTCCTGTCCTGGATATAATTCCTTATTTGCAAAAAGCATGCAAAGACGGTTGCTAAATGAGCCAACAATCTATCTAATTACACACAAGATTATCCCATCAGCTATGGATTCGTGGCCTTGCAGATGCCAGTAATCAGCTGCCTCCGTGCCATCTCCAATTGCTCCCTGAAGTAAGTTTTGAATGGGAATAGCAAAGGGAGGAGCAGCATACACTGGTCCTTCAAGGTCATGGCAGAGCGCTGTTCCATCCCAAGCTGCACCGTCTGCCACAGCCGATGAGCTGGAAGGCAGCAGTGCCAGGCCCAGCGGGAGTCGCGCGGCACACGGGGAGCAGCTGAGTGCGCCCAACAGCCTGGCTCATTGCGGCCAATGACCACCTGCAGGGACCAGCCCTCACGCACACGCTCGCCCCAGTCCTGCTTCACTGCTTTAGCCCTCTCCTCAGCTTCCCCCAGAGAAGATGCCCTGGATCTGCTGCATCTCTGCATGGCTCTTGCTTTGGGAGACAGACCAAGAGGGCATCCTCAGTTCCTGAAGGAACCACAAGTGTCCTGAGCGGGGCATGATGTCCACTCCTTCCAGCAGCCTGGAACACAGGGATACACTGGGCCTTGGATGCAAAGCACCAGCAGCACCTGACCTGCAACATGACCAAGGCAGGGGAAAGGAGGAGAGCAGCTTTGGCCCAAAACACCCTCTCCCAGGCACCGCAGGCACAAGAGAAGGCACCCATCCATATCCTCATCTTCCACAGCTGCAAGGAGCAGCTCTCTACATAGGACAAGCTGCTGCACATAGTGACCTCGCAACCATCAACAGACTGAACAACCCACAGAGCTCCCATCTGCTCAGCAGCAAGCTGCTCACACACAGCTCATGCACACTGACCGCACATGATTCAGCACCTCCGCTCAGAGGTGACACCCAGAGCCCTGCGCGCACCTCTGGCGCCAGCCCCTTCCCAGCAGCTGCGCTCTGCCTCGCAGGGGCACTGCGGCATGCCAGCAAGCAAGCTTGGCCAGCAGCAAGGAGCTCCTCTGGGCTCCAGCACTTCGGTGGCAGGCCTTGCGCTGCTTGCTTTTGGAGGGCTTTCCTCTGCGCGAGGGAAACACCCGACGGCATCAGGGAGATCTCCTGCTCCATCTGCCCTTGGCTTTCCTGTCCCTACCCAAGGGCTGGGAATTCACCTTCGTTAGCAAGTGAGCATTGTAGCCCAGTGCTGGGCAGAGCTGCAGCAGCTGCAGGTCCCTGCTGCTGCTCAGGGCACATTTGTGCCTGCTCTGCCCTCTGCAGCCCTAGGAAGCCGTGGCAGGGGCAGCAGTGCAGGAGCCACACCAAGGCTGCTCTCAGCCACAGCACATGGCGCCTGCAAGGTGCGCGGCAGGACAAGAGAAGGAGCCCAGCAGCACCAGGGGCTCCCAGGCCACCACCAACTCACAAGGGCTCTGCTGAGGACGTGCACACCTGGCCCCGGGGCACAACTGCCCTTCACGCTCATTGCGCCACCGAGGAACACGTCTCCACCATGGAAAACAAAACTTTCTGGAGTCCATGGGGCTGTAAGGGCAGGAGGGGAGCAGGGAGGAAAGATGAAGGCGGTCAAGGCTGCTTGCAGGGGTCGCAGCAGAGCCCCAAGTGCAGCCCGGCCTCTGGGCAGGCACCGCCAGCAGCGCCATGGGGCTGCGTGAGGAGCCCTCCTTGGCAGCCAGCAAGCCCAAGGCCACGCACTGCTCCCTGCCGCCAGGCTCAGCAGTGCCAGGGGAGTCCAGCACACGCAGAGCCTTCCTCACGGCGGCCCCCCTGGCCCTGCCGCTGCCCTCCTCCCCCCACGGAGCAGTGGAACATCCCAGAGGGGCAGTTATCGCCACGGGAACACCGATGCTTCCCAGGGCTCCGTGGAGCAGTGGCCCCAGCGCTGGCCACGCAGACGCAAGGCCAGGTGAGCAGCAGGGCCGCGCAGCACCGGGGGCCACCCGTGCTGTCCACAAGATGCAGGGGAGCTGCGGGGCTCCAGGGCACCCTGCGCGACGCCTCCAGGGGAGGCCCCAAAGCCGCCGCACGCCCCTTGGCGCTCACACCTCTCACATGGCCCTTCTCTCTCCTCCACTTGCCACTGGGCTCCACAACTGCCAAAGGGGCTGCCGGGGGCAAGGAGGCTGCTGCGGGCAGGCCCAGCACTGCCTGCTCCGGGCCCCACCGCTCCCGTGCACGGAGACGCCAAGAGGCTCCCGGGACAGAGACCCCTGCTCTCGGGGATGCAAATGACAACGAGTCCTTTTCTCTTGCAGTCACTGCAGGCATTTAGAAATGAACCTCTCTGGAGTGGAGGACATGGACTGGGAGAGCTCGGGGTGCAGTGTACAGGTACTGTGCCTGCGCGGGGACGGCTGGCGCTTGGCTCTGCGAGAGCAGCCGCAGGGCTGGTGGCAGAGGTGCCAGGGAGCTCTGGCAGGCCTGGGTGCTGGGGCCGAGCTGTGCCAGGGCCAGCAGCGGCCAAGGCCTCGGGGGCTGCTGCCTGAGCCTGGCGCCCTGGCTCTGTGCACCGCCTGCCCCGCGCACGCAGGGGACACGAGGCCCCGCGCACAGAGCCAGCTCTGACACCATCACCGTCCCCACAAGCTCTCCTGCTCTCTTCCAGGCTCCCAGCACCAACACCGTGCCCTGCTGCACAGACGAGGAGCCCATGGACTGGGAGACCTGGAGCTGCAGCATTCAGGTATTGGCCCTGCTGCTGGCTGCCCAGGGAGAGCTGGGGCTGGGCCGGGTCCCTTCCCGCTTCCAGCTGCAGAAGGAGAGGTCATGGGGCAAGAGAGCCCTGGTTCGGGGAGCTGCCCTGCAAACGCCTCCTTCTCTCTTGCAGACTCCTTGTGTGAATGGAGGGCCTGCCCTGAATGAGCCACAGCCGATGGAGTGGCAAAGCTACGGCAGCAGCCAGGTACAACCCCCGCAGCCCCTGCACGCGCTTGTCCTTCCTCTTTCCCACGCACTGGCCCCACTGAGGTCTTCCGCTCTTTTCCAGGAGATGGGGAGCAGCGGCCTGGTCGGCTGCAGCCCAGAAGAGCCCATGGAGTGGGAGAGCTCCGGCTGCAGCCCCCAGGTATGGCCCCTGCTGGCGGCTGCACGGGCAGAGCTGGGGCTGTGCCCGGCCCCTTGGCGCTGCTCCGCGCTGCCTTTGGGGAGCAGCCGCGCGGGAGCCTGGCCCAGGAGTGCGGGCGCTCTGGCGGGCCGCGGCGCCGGGGCAGAGCTGCACAGGGCGCAGGAGCGCCCAAGGCCTGGGCACCTGCTGCCTCAGCCCCTCTGCCGGCCTCTGGGCTGCGCTGGCCACGCCAAGCCTCTGCCAGGGCACCAATGATGGCAGCGCTGCTGCCAAAGAGCCCGCGCAGCCGCCAAGGAGCCTCTGCTCCACGGGAGCCCCCGAGCCGCTCCTCGGCCCTGCTCACGCCTCCTTTTCCCTTGCAGGACAAGCTCCCCTTCACTCTGGCTGCTGCCAGCAAGCGCTGGGCCCGGGGACGACACCGATAAACGACTTTGTGGATTTTATTCTATAGACTGTTGATATATTGTTTTTTTCTAATATTGTTGATATTATTGTTGTTATTGTTGAAGTTCTTGTTGTTCTTTTTATTGTTGTTGTTACTGTTGGTTATATTGTTATTTTTGTTGTTGTTGTTTAAATATATATTCCTGTATCATTGCTTAAGTGTTGCGTCTTGTATCCAAGCGAGCTCAGGCACAAAAATCATCCCCACTGCAGGTGTGTGTCGAGCCCCAGGATTTCACTCACCAGGGGCAGGGCAGGGCCAGCAAAAAGTTCCCTCTAGGACTTCCCTTCACACGTGGCCCTGGGGATGCCCAAAGCGGAAGGAGCCCCAGCCCCAGCGCGGGGCAGCTCTCAGCTCTCCGGGTGCCGCACACAACGTGTCCCCGCAGGGCCCAAGCCACAGCCAAAGGGAAGCTGTCGCGCCCCAGGGACACGGGGCCTGGAGATGCAGGGCCGAGCTCCACGAGCCCCTGGGGACACAGGGCCCCGCAGGGCTGGACACGCTCAGGGACCGCGTCACGGGGGGCAGTGTCCCCGCAGGCAGCCGGGGCAGAAATCGGCGGCTGCCAGGAAGGGCCCCGTGCTGGGGACCACGATGGAGGCTACTCTGTCCCTCGGTATCCCCGGGAACAGGGGCCAGGTCTCCAAGGAATGTCCTCCAGCTCCACGGTGACTCTGACATTTCCTGCACAAGGTCAATTTGCTCAACTCCAACTGTGTGACACTTGTGTCCTTGCGCTGCCTACAGCCTTTCCCAGCGTTTCCCTGTCCTGAATCGCCTGCCATTTCCAGCACAAAGAGCTCCGGGAAGGCCCGTGCTGAGCACTGCATGCGAGCGCTGGGCCGGAGGAGCCGCCCTTGCCAAGGGGCCGTCCCTGTGCGCAGGGCTCAGAGCGCAGCAAAGCAAGCTGCAAGCTCCCTGCCGCGCAGAGGAGGCAGGAGCTGCCACGACATGGGCCCCACGCGGCAGGGCCGCACCGGGGCAGAGCGTCTCCCAGCGCTGCTCTGTGCCAGGCACCAGCTTCCAGGGACAGCGCCCGCCTGCCTGGGGGCACCTTGGCACCGCTGTGCAGCTGGGCCCTGCTCGCAGCCGCCAGCCACGTGTCCCCCCACGGCGAGGCCTCATATGCCACCACGCAAACCCCACCTGAAGGGAACACAGGCGCCTTCCTCTGGTGGCCGAGCACTTTGCCAGGCAGCTCTGGCCTCCAGCCACCCCAATCCTCTTCCCGGGAGGAGCCTGCCAAGGAGCCCTCTGTGTAAGGCCTGCAGCGGCCACACGGAGCAGGGCGAGTGGCCACATGGAGCACTAGGGACACGCCTGGTGCTGCCACCGTCCTCCCAGGGCCGTCTCACAGCTGCTGCCTCTGCTCATGGCGACGACTCGGTGCCACGGGAGAAGAGGCCTTACGGCTGCCAAAACCCGCCGCTGCCCTTCCAACATCGCTGCCGCACTGGGTGCCCGCGGAGCCCTCCCGGCTCACACAGTCACACCGGGCTTGACCTTGGAAGGAACCTCTCGAGATCATCAGACCAACCTCCCTGCATAAGCAGGGACGGTGAGAGCACCTTGCACAGGATCACACCCGGGAGGGTTTGCAAGATTTCCAAAGAAGGAGCCTGCACCACCTCGCTGGACACCCACTTCCAGTGCTCTGTCACCCTAACAGCCAAAAAGCTCCTCCTCCTATGTACATTGAAACTGTCTTGCAATTTGTACCCATTGAAACTGTGTTGCAATTTGTACCCATTGAAACTGTGTTACAATTTGTTCCCTTTAGCCCTTGGGCTATTGCTGGGCTCCACCAAGAAGAGTTTGGCCCTCTCCTTTTTACATCCTCCCCTCAGGTGTTTGTACCTGTTGATAAGTTCCCCTCTCACTCTTCTCTTCTCCAGGATAAAAAGGCCCAGCTCGCTTAGTCTTTGCTCATAAGATAGATGCTCCAGGTCCTTCATCACCTTTGTGTCTCTACGCTGGTTGCTCTCTGCAAGTTCCACGTCCCTCTTGTCCTGGGCAGCCCACAATATTTCTGCCCACGAGAGTCCAGGTGTGGCCTGAGCAGAGCTGAGGAGAGGGGCACGACACCCCCCTCCACCTGCTGCCAACACTCCTCCCAATGCAGCCAGCATCCCTTTGGCCATCTTCGACACAAGGCCACACTGCTGCCTCCTGCTTGACCTGCCGTCAAGCAGAGCTCTCCCAAACCCCTCTCCACAGAGCTGCTTTCCAGCAGCTCCACCCCCAGGCTGAACTGGAGCCTCAAGGTTATTCCTCCCCCGGTGCAGGACCCTGCACTTGCCTTTCCTCAGTCTCAGGAGGTCCCTCTCTGCCCAACTCTCCTGCCTCGGCAGGTCCCTCTCCATGGCAGCGCAGCCCTCCGCAGTGTCGCACACGGCGCCCAGCGCTGTCTCATGTGCAGACGGCCTGAGGGGGCACTCTGTCACCTCCTGCAAGGCACTGAGCAAACAGGTGAACAGCAGCGGAGCCAGCACTGACCCCTTGGGGGACAGCACTGGCCACAGGCCTCAACTGGACTCAGCAGCCATGAGCACAATTCTCTGAGCTCTGCCATCCACACCGTTCTCCAACCACCCACTGCCCATTAGGGGAAGGAGAGGGCAGCAAAGAGGTCCCTTGAGGATTTCCCTTCACATGTGGCTCTGGGGTTGACTTAAGGGGAAGAAGCCTCAGTCCCAACATGGGGCAGCTCTCAAGCTGTCACTGTGCCCTAGACAATGTCTCCCTGCAGTGCCCAAGACATAGCCTATGGCTTCTTACATCCTACACATGGTAAGTATCTGATACCTACAATAGCCTTGGCTATCCTCATCCAAGGAACTCTACAGCTCACCATGACAAAGATTTGTTCACTTACTATTCTAGGGCATTACAGAGAGCAACCATGCAGGCCCGAGCCCCAGTCCCTTAAGAGAGTCTGCTTGAGAAGACATTTCTGGTGCAGCGATTTCATCTAAGTGCAGGTAGAGATGGTAGCCCTTCGTTCATGCTGCTGCATGCTTCATTCATGCATTCAGGAAGCTGCATGGTTCATCCACACATCCTTCATCCACAGCCCTTCATTCATGCTGTACATGTGCACCAGGGAGGGGGATCTACATGTAAACGATTGACAGAACAAAATCTTCACTCTCTCTGAGGAGGGCAGCCTCACAACACTTGTTTCCTCCGCTCCATTCCCTCCCAACCATTACACCACACTTCTCACACCTTCCTACTAGTATGGTCACCTTGCTCAATCACTGCTCAAAAACCCCTGGCCTCACTGCTAAAATCACTAGCCACTGCATGCTTAGGAAAGCCCCCAAACATTGCCCCTGCTTCCTTGCATCCCTTCCCAACACAGGCACCACGGCTACTCACACGTTTCCCCTAGCAGCATTACCTACTAAAAAGCTGTCCACAAAACCCATGCATTATATGCAAATGGCAACAGCTACCTTTTTCCCCAGGCCCAGGCTAATCCACCTGCCCTATTCAACCTCCTCCCTCCATCAATACATATGGAAGGGGTGAGTGAAGTATTAACATCTGAAAAAGTCACAAACAGGCGCTGATGTGGCAAGGACACGTGTTGAAAATCACATGTATTTTTCAAGGACTGCTCAAATAGGGAACTGGAAAGTCTTGCAGAGGCACCCGCTGACAGTGCACAACTCGACTCGCTCGCAGTGCAAGGAGCGGAGAGTCTTACGCAACCTGCATGAAGACTCTGATCATCCTCATGATCACCTCATGAGGATGACCATATCACAGCTATGTCTTCTTTCTTCTAACGATATAAATGACAGGGCCTAGCACTGAAAAGCTGAAGAGGGGTCAGGAATGACACGTGACCAACTCCTGGGGCTGGACCGTGAGAATCCCTCACCTCCCCTTAACCTGGGACCCTGCGCTAAGATAAGGCCTTGCAAGGATGAGAGAGCCCTGCACATTCAGGAAGAAATGTGCTAGCATTTACCAGGTCAAAGCAGTGCTCCTGTTTGAGAGCTTCTCTTGCCTATCATATCTGCACTTTTGTGTAAATGCATCAGTTTCATTCTATTTAGCAGGCCACTTGTACTCATCATTGTGACTTTTATTGCAGAACCTTCTAAGTTTGCCAGGTAATTACATCGATTGCTACTAGGTTTTCTGCTCAATGTGGAGTAAATAGTTATGTTCTGACTGAAAAGATAAGCAAAAGCTACTGTGCTGATTTCATTTAGTCATTCAGCTCTGTTTGGCACTGTTACCAAAATGTTGGAATAAAGAACACCTTAACACCAAGGCAGCATTAAAAAGCAGGCATCATATACTCGCCGTGCTTGGTGCATGGGGGAATCTCTCCTCCTAGCATGCACATTGTAAGTTCCATTAACCGCAACGCGTATTTCTCTATCATCTACATATACACTAAATTTCATGGCATGGTCATACATAATCATCCTCTTCCCTGGAAATAACGATAATATGCCACACTGTCATGTGCATACGGGCTCTGTCTGTTCGGTTCTCCCAGGTGGTCTTTTGGGAGCCCTGGTGGTCATCTTTCTGGGTCCTTTCTATGAATTCTGGTGTAATTGCCCAGTTTCAGATGGTTTCTTGAAGATACAGCACTCCTTATCTTCGTCTTCAAACGCTGTTTACTCTTCTGTCTGTACACTCTCATAAAGTACTAGCAGCAGCAGCAGCGGAAATTATGTCCTTAGGTGCATTCTTGTCTGGGGCTTCTCCTGACATTTCCCCCCTTGACGCTTCCACAGGAAGATCTCTTGGGGAGTCTCACCTACACTGGATAATGCCGGTAATACTTTTGCTTCCTACTGCAGCACCATCGAGAACAGCATACCATGATAGACGGACCACATTGAAGCATTACACAAGCTTTGATTATCAAAATAATTAAAGATAGAATGGTCTCGAGCAAAGACCACAACCATCCACTGAGGGCAATTGATCCCAT
This sequence comes from Tinamus guttatus, assembly GCF_059628265.1. NCBI lineage: Eukaryota > Metazoa > Chordata > Aves > Tinamiformes > Tinamidae > Tinamus > Tinamus guttatus. The sequence goes on from NW_028288860.1 coordinate 398,769, forward strand.
TTCCCTTAAAAGTGTGTTTAACCAAGATGTTTTCATATCTTTTTGAAGATCTTGGGCCTGTGATGCCACATTTTGAATTTGCTTTATGTGACATTAGGAATGTAAATACAACAATGATCCACATTTAATTTCAGATACCCACAGACTCCATGCTCCTGAGCTAGGAAAAGATCTAGGGTGAGGTGATTTTGCAGCATCATCCCCAGCCTGTCTTAACACAAGTCCTGGGTCCCTGCCAATGACCTTCTTCATTCCCAAGGGCTCTCCTAATTCTTCTCCAACATTGGTGCTGAAGAGGGATCCTCTTCGAAGCTGGGTACAGTGTAAGTAACCCCACAGGTTACTGGCATACTTTCATTCGTATATGACAGCTGTGTGGTGGCCATTGCCCATCTCTGGGGACCCACATGCTCTTCCCAGGCACTGAAAAGATCAATTTATCACACCCTGGAGAGGAAGCGCTCCAAGGATTTCCCTGCAGTAGTAGAGAGTGGCTTTCCTTCTATCCGAAAGAGCAATATGCACGGTGAGCATAACGCCAGGGATCTCTTGTGTCAGCCTGAGTCCAACAGAAGTATTTAATTCAGGTAGCTTCAATTCTTGGCTGCTTCACCTTGACAGAGATACAACATTCCTCCAGAGATCCATGCTGGGCTACAAACCGTGGTCCTTTTATTCCTCTAAAGGGTATTCCCAGATGGTAGCAAAACTTATTGTCTGGTCCTTCATCTGAATTAAAGGAAGGATTTGCCCATCCTGCATGGAAACAGTATTCCAGCTTTGATGCCTCCAGCCAACATATCTCAAAAGCATTTCAGACTCCCTTAAAGCCTCTGCTTAATATGATTATACTCATGTGATTTCTGCTGCTCACATCCTTCCATACTGCCCTTGTGCCATTGGATTTAAATTCAACAATCTCTTTGACCCACTTCTGTCCTTCCTGCTCTCCCCATGATGCTCTCAGAGTACTTAAGCCTAGCAATGGTGCGGTTCCCTCCTTTGGCACCCAGCCTTCCTAGGTCTCCAGTTTCTAGTGCTGCTCAATATCATACGCAAGGGCTCCCTACTAGGCTTGCACTAATACCTGGGTGCCGCTTTTGTCCTTGTGTAATGAACCCATGGTTCAATATCCTTTACCTTTACAGCAGCGTGCACTTTAAAAATATTTGAAAAGGTCCTTTCCACTTCTCCTTCAGTGGTTCTGAATTCCAAGCTTTTCCCTAGATGAAATCTCCTGACTGATAAAGATGTCCTGGAGTATTGAGAGCGAATGCACACCAAAGATCTGCCAAAGTTTTCTGGAAAGAAATTAAGGGCGACTCCAAGTCTGCATTTCTCCTAGGAACTCAGGGACCTGATAGAGTTTCTCTACAGGAGACTAATGTGACAAATCTTCTCTTTTAATTTGCAAGATTCTTGTCATAAAATAAGGCCCTTCATCAGGAGGAATCCTTGGGCTACTCTTCTGGTACTCCAAATCTAGCTATGATTAATTAAAAGGACAACTCTTTTTACCACCTCCCTTGCGTTATTGGCAGGACATGGGAAGGCATCAGGGCATCCTCAGAATGTGTCAGGTTAACTCCATATGTCCAAGACAATCAAAAATCAACATGCCGGTCATCCCCAAGTGCAGAACCTCTCTTCACCTCTCAACAAGGAGGTTTCCTTTGACTATTGGGATTATTCTTTGTGCACATTTCACAACATGGGGTAACACTTCTGGCAATCATAGGGATTCCCCCTGTGCATCTCCTCATGGTTTCAGTTTCAGCTTCAATCCACATGGGTGTATTTTAGGAGGACGTAGCATCAACTCCCTCATTATTGCTGGAGTCATGACACCCTGTCTGACTGGGGTTACTGAGCATCCACCTGCACTCTTGTTGCATTTCAATAATTCAGAGAGTCTGAGGGGAGCATAACAGCATACAACCTGAGGGAGGGCAGTACCAGCACAGAGAATAAACACATTGCTAGCAAGGGCCCTTGCACCCGAGTTTTGAGGCAGAGGAGCCGCAGCTTCTCTGCAAGCAGCCTGCGAGGGCCAAGGGCTTCCCAGCGCCTTTCCTGCCGCCGGGGGCACTGCGCACGCCTGGGCTCTGCAGGCGTCATGCGCGCAGGCAAGGGGGCTCCCAGCACTTGCCCTCACAGCCACGCTGCTGAGCTCGCTGCCCAGCCCTCTGCTCGCGCCTCCCTGCAGGGAACACTGCTCTGCTTCACACTCGCCCTCCAGCATTCCCGGGGCAGCAGCCAAATGCGCCGACAATTCCCCGCGCCACCAGCCCTGCGGCTGCTCGGGAGACACCCAGAGCCCTGCGCGCACCTCTGGCGCCAGCCCCTTCCCAGCAGCTGCGCTCTGCCTCGCAGGGGCACTGCGGCATGCCAGCAAGCAAGCTTGGCCAGCAGCAAGGAGCTCCTCTGGGCTCCAGCACTTTGGTGGCAGGCCTTGCGCTGCTTGCTTTTGGAGGGTTCTCCTCTGCGCGAGGGAAACACCCGACGGCATCGGGGAGATCTCCTGCTCCGTCTGCCCTTGGCTTTCCTGTCCCTACCCAAGGGCTGGGAACTCACCTCCGTTAGCAAGTGCGCATTGTAGCCCAGCGCTGGGCAGAGCTGCAGCAGCTGCAGGTCCCTGCTGCTGCTCAGGGCATATTTGTGGCTGCTCTGCCCTCTGCAGCCCTAGGAAGCCGTGGCAGGGGCAGCAGTGCAGGAGCCACACCAAGGCTGCTCTCGGCCACAGCACATGGCGCCTGCAAGGTGCGCGGCAGGACAAGAGAAGGAGCCCAGCAGCACCAGGGGCTCCCAGGCCACCACCAACTCACAAGGGCTCTGCTGAGGACGTGCACACCTGGCCCCGGGGCACAACTGCCCTTCGCGCTCATTGCGCCACCGAGGAACACGTCTCCACCATGGAAAACAAAACTTTCTGGAGTCCATGGGGCTGTAAGGGCAGGAGGGGAGCAGGGAGGAAAGATGAAGGCGGTCAAGGCTGCTTGCAGGGGTCGCAGCAGAGCCCCAAGTGCAGCCCGGCCTCTGGGCAGGCAGGCGCCAGCAGCGCCATGGGGCTGCGTGAGGAGCCCTCCTTGGCAGCCAGCAAGCCCAAGGCCACGCACTGCTCCCTGCCGCCAGGCTCAGCAGTGCCAGGGGAGTCCAGCACACGCAGAGCCTTCCTCACGGCGGCCCCCCTGGCCCTGCCGCTGCCCTCCTCCCCCCACGGAGCAGTGGAACATCCCAGAGGGGCAGTTATCGCCACGGGAACACCGATGCTTCCCAGGGCTCCGTGGAGCAGTGGCCCCAGCGCTGGCCACGCAGACGCAAGGCCAGGTGAGCAGCAGGGCCGCGCAGCACCGGGGGCCACCCGTGCTGCCCACAAGATGCAGGGGAGCTGCGGGGCTCCAGGGCAGCCTGCGCGACGCCTCCAGGGGAGGCCCCAAAGCCGCCACGCGCCCCTTGGCGCTCACACCTCTCACATGGCCCTTCTCTCTCCTCCACTTGCCACTGGGCTCCACAACTGCCAAAGGGGCTGCCGGGGGCAAGGAGGCTGCTGTGGGCAGGCCCAGCACTGCCTGCTCCGGGCCCCACCGCTCCCGTGCACGGAGACGCCAAGAGGCTCCAGGGACAGAGACCCCCGCTCTCGGGGATGCAAATGACAACGAGTCCTTTTCTCTTGCAGTCACTGCAGGCATTTAGAAATGAACCTCTCCGCAGTGGAGGACATGGATTGGGAGAGCTCGGGGTGCAGTGTACAGGTACTGTGCCTGCGCGGGGATGGCTGGCGCTTGGCTCTGCGAGAGCAGCCGCAGGGCTGGTGGCAGAGGTGCCAGGGAGCTCTGGCAGGCCTGGGTGCTGGGGCAGAGCTGCGCCAGGGCCAGCAGCGGCCAAGGCCTCGGGGGCTGCTGCCTGAGCCTGGCGCCCTGGCTCTGTGCACCGCCTGCCCCGCGCACGCAGGGGACACGAGGCCCCGTGCACAGAGCCAGCTCTGACACCATCACCGTCCCCACAAGCTCTCCTGCTCTCTTCCAGGCTCCCAGCACCAACACCGTGGCCTGCTGCACAGACGAGGAGCCCATGGACTGGGAGACCTGGAGCTGCAGCATTCAGGTATTGGCCCTGCTGCCGGCTGCACAGGGAGAGCTGGGGCTGGGCCGGGTCCCTTCCCGCTTCCAGCTGCAGAAGGAGAGGTCATGGGGCAAGAGAGCCCTGGTTCGGGGAGCTGCCCTGCAAACGCCTCCTTCTCTCTTGCAGACTCCTTGCATGAATGGAGGGCCTGCCCTGAACGAGCCACAGCCGATGGAGTGGCAAAGCTACGGCAGCAGCCAGGTACAACCCCCGCAGCCCCTGCACGCGCTTGTCCTTCCTCTTTCCCACGCACTGGCCCCACTGAGGTCTCCTGCTCTTTTCCAGGAGATGGGGAGCAGCGGCCTGGTCGGCTGCAGCCCAGAAGAGCCCATGGAGTGGGAGAGCTCCGGCTGCAGCCTCCAGGTATGGCCCCTGCTGGCGGCTGCACGGGCAGAGCTGGGGCTGTGCCCGGCCCCTTGGCGCTGCTCCGCGCTGCCTTTGGGGAGCAGCCGCGCGGGAGCCTGGCCCAGGAGTGCGGGCGCTCTGGCGGGCCGCGGCGCCGGGGCAGAGCTGCACAGGGCGCAGGAGCGCCCAAGGCCTGGGCACCTGCTGCCTCAGCCCCTCTGCCGGCCTCTGGGCTGCGCTGGCCACGCCAAGCCTCTGCCAGGGCACCAATGACGGCAGCGCTGCTGCCAAAGAGCCCGCGCAGCCGCCAAGGAGCCTCTGCTCCACGGGAGCCCCCGAGCCGCTCCTCGGCCCTGCTCACGCCTCCTTTTCCCTTGCAGGACAAGCTCCCCTTCACTCTGGCTGCTGCCAGCAAGAGCTGGGCCCAGGGGCGACACTGATAAATGGCTTTGTGGATTTTATTCTATAGACTGTTGATATAGTGTTTTTTTCTAATATTGTTGATATTATTGTTGTTATTGTTGAAGTTCTTGTTGTTCTTTTTATTGTTGTTGTTACTGTTGGTTATATTGTTATTTTTGTTGTTGTTGTTTAAATATATATTCCTGTATCATTGTTTAAGTGTTGCGTCTTGTTTCCAAGCGAGCTCAGGCACAAAAATCATCCCCACTGCAGGTGTGTGTCGAGCCCCAGGATTTCACTCACCAGGGGCAGGGCAGGGCCAGCAAAAAGTTCCCTCTAGGACTTCCCTTCACACGTGGCCCTGGGGATGCCCAAAGGGGAAGGAGCCCCAGCCCCAGCGCGGGGCAGCTCTCAGCTCTCCGGGTGCCGCACACAACGTGTCCCCGCAGGGCCCAAGCCACAGCCAAAGGGAAGCTGTCGCGCCCCAGGGACACGGGGCCTGGAGATGCAGGGCCGAGCTCCACGAGCCCCTGGGGACACAGGGCCCCGCAGGGCTGGACACGCTCAGGGACCGCGTCACGGGGGGCAGTGTCCCCGCAGGCAGCCGGGGCAGAAATCGGCGGCTGCCAGGAAGGGCCCCGTGCTGGGGACCACGATGGAGGCTGCTCTGTCCCTCGGTATCCCCGGGAACAGGGGCCAGGTCTCCAAGGAAGGTCCTCCAGCTCCACGGTGACTCTGACATTTCCTGCACAAGGTCAATTTGCTCAACTCCAACTGTGTGACACTTGTGTCCTTGCGCTGCCTATAGCCTTTCCCAGCGTTTCCCTGTCCTAGTCCACCTGCCATTTCCAGCACAAAGAGCTCCGGGAAGGCCCGTGCTGAGCACTGCATGCGAGCGCTGGGCCGGAGGAGCCGCCCTTGCCAAGGGGCCGACCCTGTGCGCAGGGCTCAGAGCGCAGCAAAGCAAGCTGCAAGCTCCCTGCCGCGCAGAGGAGGCAGGAGCTGCCACGACATGGGCCCCGCGCGGCAGGGCCGCACCGGGGCAGAGCGTCTCCCAGCGCTGCTCTGTGCCAGGCACCAGCTTCCAGGGACAGCGCCCGCCTGCCTGGGGGCACCTTGGCACCGCTGTGCAGCTGGGCCCTGCTCGCAGCCGCCAGCCACGTGTCCCCCCACGGCGAGGCCTCATATGCCACCACGCAAACCCCACCTGAAGGGAACACAGGCGCCTTCCTCTGGTGGCCGAGCACTTTGCCAGGCAGCTCTGGCCTCCAGCCACCCCAATCCTCTTCCCGGGAGGAGCCTGCCAAGGAGCCCTCTGTGTAAGGCCTGCAGCGGCCACACGGAGCAGGGCGAGTGGCCACATGGAGCACTAGGGACACGCCTGGTGCTGCCACCGTCCTCCCAGGGCCGTCTCACAGCTGCTGCCTCTGCTCATGGCGACGACTCGGTGCCACGGGAGAAGAGGCCTTACGGCTGCCAAAACCCGCCGCTGCCCTTCCAACATCGCTGCCGCCCTGGGTGCCCGCGGAGCCCTCCCGGCTCACACAGTCACACCGGGCTTGACCTTGGAAGGAACCTCTCGAGATCATCAGACCAACCTCCCTGCATAAGCAGGGACGGTGAGAGCACCTTGCACAGGATCACACCCGGGAGGGTTTGCAAGATTTCCAAAGAAGGAGCCTGCACCACCTCGCTGGACACCCACTTCCAGTGCTCTGTCACCCTAACAGCCAAAAAGCTCCTCCTCCTATGTACATTGAAACTGTCTTGCAATTTGTACCCATTGAAACTGTGTTGCAATTTGTACCCATTGAAACTGTGTTACAATTTGTTCCCTTTAGCCCTTGGGCTGTTGCTGGTCCGCACTCAGAAGAGTTTGGCCCTCTCCTTTTTACATCCTCCCCTCAGGTGTTTGTACCTGTTGATAAGTTCCCCTCTCACTCTTCTCTTCTCCAGGATAAACAGGCCCAGCTCGCTTAGTCTTTGCTCATAAGATAGATGCTCCAGGTCCTTCATCACCTTTGTGTCTCTACGCTGGTCACTCTCTACAAGTTCCACGTCCCTCTTGTCCTGGGCAGCCCACAATATTTCTGCACACGAGAGTCCAGGTGTGGCCTGAGCAGAGCTGAGGAGAGGGGCACGACACTCCCCTCCACCTGCTGCCAACACTCCTCCCAATGCAGCCAGCATCCCTTTGGCCATCTTCGACACAAGGCCACACTGCTGCCTCCTGCTTGACCTGCCGTCAAGCAGAGCTCCCAAACCCCTCTCCACAGAGCTGCTTTCCAGCAGCTCCACCCCCAGGCTGAACTGGAGCCTCAAGGTTATTCCTCCCCCGGTGCAGGACCCTGCACTTGCCTTTCCTCAGTCTCAGGAGGTCCCTCTCTGCCCAGCTCTCCTGCCTCGGCAGGTCCCTCTCCATGGCAGCGCAGCCCTCCGCAGTGTCGCACACGGCGCCCAGCGTTGTCTCATGTGCAGACGGCCTGAGGGGGCACTCTGTCACCTCCTGCAAGGCACTGAGCAAACAGGTGAACAGCAGCGGAGCCAGCACTGACCCCCTGGGGGACAGCACTGGCCACAGGCCTCAACTGGACTCAGCAGCCATGAGCACAATTCTCTGAGCTCTGCCATCCACACCGTTCTCCAACCACCCACTGCCCATTAGGGGAAGGAGAGGGCAGCAAAGAGGTCCCTTGAGGATTTCCCTTCACATGTGGCTCTGGGGTTGACTTAAGGGGAAGAAGCCTCAGTCCCAACATGGGGCAGCTCTCAAGCTGTCACTGTGCCCTAGACAACATCTCCCTGAACTGCCCAAGACATAGCCTATGGCTTCTTACATCCTACACATGGTAAGTATCTGATACCTACAATAGCCTTGGCTATCCTCATCCAAGGAACTCTACAGCTCACCATGACAAAGATTGTTCACTTGCTGTTCTAGGACATCACAGAGAGCAACCATGGAGGCCTGAGCCCCAGTTCCTTAAGAGAGTCTTCTTGAGAAGTCATTTCTGGCGCAACGATTTCATCTAAGTGCAGGTAGAGATGGTAGCCCTTCGTTCATGCTGCTGCATGCTTCCTTCATGCATTCAGGAAGCTGCATGGTTCATCCACACATCCTTCATCCACAGCCCTTCATTCATGCTGTACATGTGCACCAGGGAGGGGGATCTACATGTAAACGATTGACAGAACAAAATCTTCACTCTCTCTGAGGAGGGCAGCCTCACAACACTTGTTTCCTCCGCTCCATTCCCTCCCAACCATTACACCACACTTCTCACACCTTCCTACTAGTATGGTCACCTTGCTCAATCACTGCTCAAAAACCCCTGGCCTCACTGCTAAAATCACTAGCCACTGCATGCTTAGGAAAGCCCCCAAACATTGCCCCTGCTTCCTTGCATCCCTTCCCAACACAGGCACCACGGCTACTCACACGTTTCCCCTAGCAGCATTACCTACTAAAAAGCTGTCCACAAAACCCATGCATTATATGCAAATGGCAACAGCTACCTTTTTCCCCAGGCCCAGGCTAATCCACCTGCCCTATTCAACCTCCTCCCTCCATCAATACATATGGAAGGAGTGAGTGAAGTATTAACATCTGAAAAAGTCACAAACAGGTGCTGATGTGGCAAGGACACGTGTTGAAAATCACATGTATTTTTCAAGGACTGCTCAAATAGGGAACTGGAAAGTCTTGCAGAGGCACCCGCTGACAGTGCACAACTCGACTCGCTCGCAGTGCAAGGAGCGGAGAGTCTTACGCAACCTGCATGAAGACTCTGATCATCCTCATGATCACCTCATGAGGATGACCATATCACAGCTATGTCTTCTTTCTTCTAACGATATAAATGACAGGGCCTAGCACTGAAAAGCTGAAGAGGGGTCAGGAATGACACGTGACCAACTCCTGGGGCTGGACCGTGAGAATCCCTCACCTCCCCTTAACCTGGGACCCTGCGCTAAGATAATGCCTTGCAAGGATGAGAGAGCCCTGCACATTCAGGAAGAAATGTGCTAGCATTTACCAGGTCAAAGCAGTGCTCCTGTTTGAGAGCTTCTCTTGCCTATCATATCTGCACTTTTGTGTAAATGCATCAGTTTCATTCTATTTAGCAGGCCACTTGTACTCATCATTGTGACTTTTATTGCAGAACCTTCTAAGTTTGCCAGGTAATTGCATCGATTGCTACTAGGTTTTCAGCTCAATGTGGAGTAAATAGTTATGTTCTGACTGAAAAGATAAGCAAAAGCTACTGTGCTGATTTCATTCAGTCATTCAGCTCTGTTTGGCACTGTTACCAAAATGCTGGAATAAAGAACACCTTAACACCAAGGCAGCATTAAAAAGCAGGCATCATATACTCGCCGTGCTTGGTGCATGGGGGAATCTCTCCTCCTAGCATGCACACTGTAAGTTCCATTAACCGCAACGCGTATTTCTCTATCATCTACATATACACTAAATTTCATGGCATGGTCATACATAATCATCCTCTTCCCTGGAAATAACGATAATATGCCACACTGTCATGTGCATACGGGCTCTGTCTGTTCGGTTCTCCCAGGTGGTCTTTTGGGAGCCCTGGTGGTCATCTTTCTGGGTCCTTTCTATGAATTCTGGTGTAATTGCCCAGTTTCAGATGGTTTCTTGAAGATACAGCACTCCTTATCTTCATCTTCAAACGCTGTTTACTCTTCTGTCTGTACACTCTCATGAAGTACTAGCAGCAGCAGCGGAAATTATGTCCTTAGGTGCATTCTTGTCTGGGGCTTCTCCTGACATTTCCCCCCTTGACGCTTCCACAGGAAGATCTCTTGGGGAGTCTCACCTACACTGGATAATGCCGGTAATACTTTTGCTTCCTACTGCAGCACCATCAAGAACAGCATACCATGATAGACGGACCACATTGAAGCATTACACAAGCTTTGATTATCAAAATAATTAAAGATAGAATGGTCTCGAGCAAAGACCACAACCATCCACTGAAGTCAATTGATCCCGTTTCCCTTAAAAGTGTGTTTAACCAAGATGTTTTCATATCTTTTTGAAGATCTTGGGCCTGTGATGCCACGTTTTGAATCTGCTTTATGTGACATTAGGAATGTAAATACAACAGTGATCCACATTTAATTTCAGATACCCACAGACTCCATGCTCCTGAGCTAGGAAAAGATCTAGGGCGAGGTGATTTTGCAGCATCATCCCCAGCCTGTCTTAACACAAGTCCTGGGTCCCTGCCAATGACCTTCTTCATTCCCAAGGGCTCTCCTAATTCTTCTCCAACATTGGTGCTGAAGAGGGATCCTCTTCGAAGCTGGGTACAGTGTAAGTAACCCCACAGGTTACTGGCATACTTTCATTCGCATATGACAGCTGTGTGGTGGCCATTGCCCATCTCTGGGGACCCACATGCTCTTCCCAGGCACTGAAAAGATCAATTTATCACACCCTGGAGAGGAAGCGCTCCAAGGATTTCCCTGCAGTAGCAGAGAGTGGCTTTCCTTCTATCCGAAAGAGCAATATGCACGGTGAGCATAACGCCAGGGATCTCTTGTGTCAGCCTGAGTCCAACAGAAGTATTTAATTCAGGTAGCTTCAATTCTTGGCTGCTTCACCTTGACAGAGATACAACATTCCTCCAGAGATCCATGCTGGGCTACAAACCGTGGTCCTTTTATTCCTCTAAAGGGTATTCCCAGATGGTAGCAAAACTTATTGTCTGGTCCTTCATCTGAATTAAAGGAAGGATTTGCCCATCCTGCATGGAAACAGTATTCCAGCTTTGATGCCTCCAGCCAACATATCTCAAAAGCATTTCAGACTCCCTTAAAGCCTCTGCTTAATATGATTATACTCATGTGATTTCTGCTGCTCACATCCTTCCATACTGCCCTTGTGCCATTGGATTTAAATTCAACAATCTCTTTGACCCACTTCTGTCCTTCCTGCTCTCCCCATGATGCTCTCAGAGTACTTAAGCCTAGCAATGGTGCGGTTCCCTCTTTTGGCACCCAGCCTTCCTAGGTCTCCAGTTTCTAGTGCTGCTCAATATCATACGCAAGGGCTCCCTACTAGGCTTGCACTAATATCTGGGTGCTGCTTTTGTCCTTGTGTAATGAACCCATGGTTCAATATCCTTTACCTTTACAGCAGCGTGCACTTTAAAAATATTTGAAAAGGTCCTTTCCACTTCTCCTTCAGTGGTTCTGAATTCCAAGCTTTTCCCTAGATGAAATCTCCTGACTGTTAAAGATGTCCTGGAGTATTGAGAGCGAATGCACACCAAAGATCTGCCAAAGTTTTTCGGAGAGAAATTAAGGGCGACTCCAAGTCTGCATTTCTCCTAGGAACTCAGGGACCTGATAGAGTTTCTCTACAGGAGACTAATGTGACAAATCTTCTCTTTTAATGTGCAAGATTCTTGTCATAAAATAAGGCCCTTCATCAGGAGGAATCCTTGGGCTACTCTTCTGGTACTCCAAATCTAGCTATGATTAATTAAAAGGACAACTCTTTTTACCACCTCCCTTGCGTTATTGGCAGGACATGGGAAGGCACCAGGGCATCCTCAGAATGTGTCAGGTTAACTCCATATGTCCAAGACAATCAAAAATCAACATGCCGGTCATCCCCAAGTGCAGAACCTCTCTTCACCTCCCAACAAGGAGGTTTCCTTTGACTATTGGGATTATTCTTTGTGCACATTTCACAACATGGGGTAACACTTCTGGCAATCATAGGGATTCCCCCTGTGCATCTCCTCACGGTTTCAGTTTCAGCTTCAATCCGCATGGGTGTATTTTAGGAGGACGTAGCATCAACTCCCTCATTATTGCTGGAGTCATGACACCCTGTCTGACTGGGGTTACTGAGCATCCACCTGCACTCTTGTTGCATTTCAATAATTCAGAGAGTCTGAGGGGAGCATAACAGCATACAACCTGAGGGAGGGCAGTACCAGCACAGAGAATAAACACATTGCTAGCAAGGGCCCTTGCACCCGAGTTTTGAGGCAGAGGAGCCGCAGCTTCTCTGCAAGCAGCCTGCGAGGGCCAAGGGCTTCCCAGCGCCTTTCCTGCCGCCGGGGGCACTGCGCACGCCTGGGCTCTGCAGGCGTCATGCGCGCAGGCAAGGGGGCTCCCAGCACTTGCCCTCACAGCCACGCTGCTGAGCTCGCTGCCCAGCCCTCTGCTCGCGCCTCCCTGCAGGGAACACTGCTCTGCTTCACACTCGCCCTCCAGCATTCCCGGGGCAGCAGCCAAATGCCTGCCGACAATTCCCCGCGCCACCAGCCCTGCGGCTGCTCGGGAGACACCCAGAGCCCTGCGCGCACCTCTGGCGCCAGCCCCTTCCCAGCAGCTGCGCTCTGCCTCGCAGGGGCACTGCGGCATGCCAGCAAGCAAGCTTGGCCAGCAGCAAGGAGCTCCTCTGGGCTCCAGCACTTTGGTGGCAGGCCTTGCGCTGCTTGCTTTTGGAGGGCTTTCCTCTGCGCGAGGGAAACACCCGACGGCATCGGGGAGATCTCCTGCTCCGTCTGCCCTTGGCTTTCCTGTCCCTACCCAAGGGCTGGGAATTCACCTCCGTTAGCAAGTGAGCATTGTAGCCCAGTGGTGGGCAGAGCTGCAGCAGCTGCAGGTCCCTGCTGCTGCTCAGGGCACATTTGTGGCTGCTCTGCCCTCTGCAGCCCTAGGAAGCCGTGGCAGGGGCAGCAGTGCAGGAGCCGCACCAAGGCTGCTCTCAGCCACAGCACATGGCGCCTGCAAGGTGCGCGGCAGGACAAGAGAAGGAGCCCAGCAGCACCAGGGGCTCCCAGGCCACCACCAACTCACAAGGGCTCTGCTGAGGACGTGCACACCTGGCCCCGGGGCACAACTGCCCTTCGCGCTCATTGCGCCACCGAGGAACACGTCTCCACCATGGAAAACAAAACTTTCTGGAGTCCATGGGGCTGTAAGGGCAGGAGGGGAGCAGGGAGGAAAGATGAAGGCGGTCAAGGCTGCTTGCAGGGGTCGCAGCAGAGCCCCAAGTGCAGCCCGGCCTCTGGGCAGGCACCGCCAGCAGCGCCATGGGGCTGCGTGAGGAGCCCTCCTTGGCAGCCAGCAAGCCCAAGACCACGCACTGCTCCCTGCCGCCAGGCTCAGCAGTGCCAGGGGAGTCCAGCACACGCAGAGCCTTCCTCACGGCGGCCCCCCTGGCCCTGCCGCTGCCCTCCTCCCCCCACGGAGCAGTGGAACATCCCAGAGGGGCAGTTATCGCCACGGGAACACCGATGCTTCCCAGGGCTCCGTGGAGCAGTGGCCCCAGCGCTGGCCACGCAGACGCAAGGCCAGGTGAGCAGCAGGGCCGCGCAGCACCGGGGGCCACCCGTGCTGCCCACAAGATGCAGGGGAGCTGCGGGGCTCCAGGGCAGCCTGCGCGACGCCTCCAGGGGAGGCCCCAAAGCCGCCGCGCGCCCCTTGGCGCTCACACCTCTCACATGGCCCTTCTCTCTCCTCCACTTGCCACTGGGCTCCACAACTGCCAAAGGGGCTGCCGGGGGCAAGGAGGCTGCTGCGGGCAGGCCCAGCACTGCCTGCTCCGGGCCCCACCGCTCCCGTGCACGGAGACGCCAAGAGGCTCCAGGGACAGAGACCCCCGCTCTCGGGGATGCAAATGACAACGAGTCCTTTTCTCTTGCAGTCACTGCAGGCATTTAGAAATGAACCTCTCCGGAGTGGAGGACATGGAGTGGGAGAGTTCAGGGTGCAGTGGACAGGTACTGTGCCTGCGCGGGGACGGCTGGCGCTTGGCTCTGCGAGAGCAGCCGCAGGGCTGGTGGCAGAGGTGCCAGGGAGCTCTGGCAGGCCTGGGTGCTGGGGCAGAGCTGCGCCAGGGCCAGCAGCGGCCAAGGCCTCGGGGGCTGCTGCCTGAGCCTGGCGCCCTGGCTCTGTGCACCGCCTGCCCCGCGCACGCGGGGGACACGAGGCCCCGCGCACAGAGCCAGCTCTGACACCATCACCGTCCCCACAAGCTCTCCTGCTCTCTTCCAGGCTCCCAGCACCAACACCGTGGCCTGCTGCACAGACGAGGAGCCCATGGACTGGGAGACCTGGAGCTGCAGCATTCAGGTATTGGCCCTGCTGCCGGCTGCCCAGGGAGAGCTGGGGCTGGGCCGGGTCCCTTCCCGCTTCCAGCTGCAGAAGGAGAGGTCATGGGGCAAGAGAGCCCTGGTTCGGGGAGCTGCCCTGCAAACGCCTCCTTCTCTCTTGCAGACTCCTTGTGTGAATGGAGGGCCTGCCCTGAACGAGCCACAGCCGATGGAGTGGCAAAGCTACGGCAGCAGCCAGGTACAACCCCCGCAGCCCCTGCACGTGCTTGTCCTTCCTCTTTCCCACGCACTGGCCCCACTGAGGTCTCCTGCTCTTTTCCAGGAGATGGGGAGCAGCGGCCTGGTCGGCTGCAGCCCAGAAGAGCCCATGGAGTGGGAGAGCTCCGGCTGCAGCCCCCAGGTATGGCCCCTGCTGGCGGCTGCACGGGCAGAGCTGGGGCTGTGCCCGGCCCCTTGGCGCTGCTCCGCGCTGCCTTTGGGGAGCAGCCGCGCGGGAGCCTGGCCCAGGAGTGCGGGCGCTCTGGCGGGCCGCGGCGCCGGGGCAGAGCTGCACAGGGCGCAGGAGCGCCCAAGGCCTGGGCACCTGCTGCCTCAGCCCCTCTGCCGGCCTCTGGGCTGCGCTGGCCACGCCAAGCCTCTGCCAGGGCACCAATGACGGCAGCGCTGCTGCCAAAGAGCCCGCGCAGCCGCCAAGGAGCCTCTGCTCCACGGGAGCCCCCGAGCCGCTCCTCGGCCCTGCTCACGCCTCCTTTTCCCTTGCAGGACAAGCTCCCCTTCACTCTGGCTGTTGCCAGGAAGCGCTGGGCCCGGGGACGACACCAATAAATGGCTTTGTGGATTTTTCTTTATAGACTGTTAGAGTGACATTTGTTCTTGTTTATATTGTTGATATTATTGTTGTTATTTTGAAGTTCTTGTTGTTCTTTTTACTGTTGTTGTTACTGTTGATTATATTGTTATTTTTGTTGTTGTTGTTTAAATATATATTCCTGTATCATTGTTTAAGTGTTTCGTCTTGTTTCCAAGCGAGCTCAGGCACAAAAATCATCCCCACTGCAGGTGTGTGTCGAGCCCCAGGATTTCACTCACCAGGGGCAGGGCAGGGCCAGCAAAAAGGTCCCTCGAGGACTTCCCTTCACACGTGGCCCTGGGGATGCCCAAAGGGGAAGGAGCCCCAGCCCCAGCGCGGGGCAGCTCTCAGCTCTCCGGGTGCCGCACACAACGTGTCCCCGCAGGGCCCAAGCCACAGCCAAAGGGAAGCTGTCGTGCCCCAGGGACACGGGGCCTGGAGATGCAGGGCCGAGCTCCACGAGCCCCTGGGGACACAGGGCCCCGCAGGGCTGGACACGCTCAGGGACCGCGTCACGGGGGGCAGTGTCCCCGCAGGCAGCCGGGGCAGAAATCCGCGGCTGCCAGGAAGGGCCCCGTGCTGGGGACCACGATGGAGGCTGCTCTGTTCCTTGGTAGCTCTGGAAAAAGGGACCAGGTCACCAAGGATGGTCCTTTTTCTCTACAGTGGCTCCAGGGTTTCCCATGCCTGGTTCTTTTTGTGAGCATTGCTTAGCTCTGTGAAATGGCTGGTAAGCTGTGGTTTCTCCAAAGCCCTGTTCAGGCAAGCACAGAGAGCTCATGAGCAGTGAGCCCTATAGTATCTTCCCATGGCATCTGTGTGGACTGCGTTATCCTGTGAGCCCACTCTGCTTATGGCACTCAGAGATGGTGGAGATTCCCCAAACATCACAGCCTCCAACACAGAAACACCAGACATGCTCAGAAGGATGCACTACTGCTGTGCTGCAGTGAAAGCTCGTGTCCCTCAAGCCATGCTGGGCCATGGCCTGTGGTGTTCAGCATCATTGTCATCTTACGTATCCACACTGCATATTGGGCTCTCCTAGAAATGCAGATGCCCTTCACCTTACCAAGTAGGAAGATTTTCCCTCAGCTCTGACTTGAGTCTCCTTAATATTTGTGTGGTTTCCTGGGGTCCCCCCTTCTTCACCACTTGACACCTCCCAGAAAAGGGGGTTTTCAGGAAGGAGGAGCTATGGGGCAGCATCCTCGTCACCAACACTGCCTGGTCGTGCCTGTTGTCACCCATTTAACAACTTGGGTGCTCTGCTCAGTACTCAGAGAAGGTCCAGAGCTCAGTGGAAGGGCTGAGGCCTCCGCAAGGGAGGTGGGGGCCTGGCAGGGTGGGCGGCGGCCTGGGGAATCCATGCAACAATAGGCGGTTGTTCTTATAGTGCTGGTCTCCCAGGGATCGGCACTGCGGCAACCAGGGCTGAGCGCCGAGAGGGGCCTGCCTGCAGGAGGGCTCTTGCAAGGAGCCATGGAGCACTACCTCGCTGCTGGCCTCCAAGACATAGAGGGACTGCTGAGCACAGAGGAGAAGAGGGGCGAGGTGCGGGATGGATGCGTGGATGGACAGATGGATGGATGGAGAGGGCTCAGCTTTGCGGAGGGCTTTGCAGAGGGGAGTGAGAGTGGTAGACATGAGGTGATGCCAGTGGAGGCTCCCAGGGGGTCCTGTGTCTCTGCCTATGCTGGATTCCAGCTCAGCAGGTGTGAGTGCTGCTGTGCAAGGACACAAGGAGGTTGCTTTACAGGCTTGGGAGCTGTGGGGAAGATGACGCAGACAGCTGTAGTGGAAAAGGCCTCTTAGCACTCTCCAGAGGACTTTAAAGTGCATTTCTGGTTAGTGCTGTACAAGAGCACTTTTGAGATGGCAGCCTAAATGCCAGTGAAAGTCGCTGTCTTTCTAGGTTGGACGCAGAAGGCAGCAACTCAGACAAGAATGTCCTGAGCTGCTGGACATCCCACTTGGGGTCAAACTCCCTTTGCTGCCAGGCTCCAACCCTGTCTTCTACAGGACCAAGTTGGGAGAAAAGGTAAAAGCAGGGAAAAGGGATAGGAAAAGATGCTTCTTTGGCATTATAACCTTGCTCAGACCTGTTGAGAAGCCTGGAAAAGAAGGAGACTTTTTCAAAAGCAGTGTGTGCTGTAAAGTGGGAGCTGCAGTCCTTAAATGAGACAGAGCTGGGAGGGCAAGCAAGCTACGAGCTCTCTGTCTTGGACAGAAGGCAGAAGCTGCCAAGAGCAGGGCCCCACACTGGCCGCAGGTGGGGAGAGCGTGTCCTGCAGCTGCTCTCTGTTGTGCACGAGTTTCCAGAGACAGCGCCCACCTGCCTGGGGACACCTTGGCCACCACTGTGCAGCTGGGCCCTGCTCGCAGCCACCAGCAAGGTATCCACATGCTGGGGGAAGGTGACCAGAGATGTGTGTACAGGCTCTGCAGGCAGCACCTCAACTCAGATGCTTGAAAGCACTGTGTTATGGGCTGAATAAGCTCAGAAAGTTCTTTGACTCTTTCCTCATTCTCTCCTACCCTGCTGGTGCTGTGATCAACACTTTATTCAGCTTCATCAGCCATCCAGTTACTTTGATCTGGGAGACCCACACGGTCGCCTCCTGAGCTCTGAGTACAGGAGTCTGCATGACCCACATTTACGAAACTACTACTACCGCAAAGACAACCTGCGCAGGCTGAGGAGAGGAGGCTACATCACCAAGGATGACAAAGTGGGTTGTCCATGCGGGTGAGCAGAGGAGTTTCCCTGGGAGGGGGAGGCTGGGAGAGCGCTGTCTGCAGCCGCCCCGTGCGCGTGCAGGGCGCAGGGCTGCTGTGCTGCTGTCCCTGCAGGGGCGGGAGGAGCCCCGCGCTCGCTGCGGGCTTTGCGAGCTGCTCTTGCAGCGGGTGCGTGGCCAGGCGGCGCAGCGAGGAGCAAGGCACGAGCGGCCCAAGCACTGGCTCATTCCTGCCCTCATCTCACCATAGGTCGTTTGCAATCTGCGGGAGTTCAACCAATACAGACAATACCTAACCACACTCAAGATAACGGCTGAAAAAATGTACCATGGAGAACAGGTAGATAAAGCTCAGGGCTCACACGGATTCTTGGCGGTGCAGAGGACTGGGGATTCCCTTGTTTGCTCCCAGCAAGACAGGAGCTGGAGGAGCGGGGAAGGCTGCGCTGGCGGGACAGCCCTTGTGGCCTGGAAATGAGTGTGGGTCCGTGCTGAGCTGGTGCAGGCAGCAGGGCTGGAAGCAGAAAAGCTGACCCTGAGCTCCCTCTGGGAGCGCTGAGGGAGCCCTGCTCTCCTCCCCTGGGTGCTGGTGAAGCAGAGATCTGCTCTGGGGCAGTGTGAAGCCTTCACATGCAGCTGCACGAGAACTTTTGTGGCAAAGAGGAGCTAAATTCCGATGTCACCTTTCAGAAAATACTTCAAGAACAAGTGGCCAAATTAAAGACTGTCCCCGAACTGCCACATGGCACAGACATTTCTCGCCTGCGAGAGTGGCTGCTGTGGGAGCAACGAGAGAGCTTGAACACTGCAGAGCAGGACACGAGGTTGAGGTAAGTGACAGGACAAGGAACGACTGCGTGGGGCTGTGGCCCTTCGACAAACCCTGTTTTCCAGAAGACACCACCGAAGCACTGCATGAGCACGTGCTGGTTGTGCACAGAATGATGCAATCTGTGTTTGGAGCATGGCGAAGCCAGGAAGCTCAGAGCAGGACAAGGGCAGTGGCTGAGCAGTGGATGCTCTGGGCAAGACAGCTCCCAGGCCCTCTGCTTCAGCTGTCTGGGTTTCCCTTCACAGGTATCTCACCATGACGGCAGAGAGCGTGGAAGAGCCGGAAGCTCCTGAAGATGATGAACGCCTCCCTCAGCAGGCTGAGCAGGACCAGGTGTGCCTGATGCCCTTAGCAGGCTCCTGTGCTCTCGGACTCCCACGCTCAGCACAAATATTCTCTGCACCACGTGTCCTCACGTCCCTTTTGGTGATTTCTCCTGTGGTGAGAAGCCAAATAATAGGGTGTCCCGGAGGCCCATAGTGACAGTGCTTAGCCATTTGTGGGTTAGTTTCCTCCTGCAGGAGCTTGAAAATTACCTTAGAGGAGAGCCTGTTGTTGCCCAGTTCTCAGTAGGGGGGCACGGGAAAGTATGACAGCAGCTAGGTGCTCCAGAAAGGACTTGCCTTTTTTCTCTTGGCCAAAACTCAACCTTCTTTACACCAGCACTGGAAAAGGTGCAAGCGAGCCACAAAATAAGAGGCAGAGAGAGTGTCCAGAGAGCAGGCAGCACCCATGACAGAAGAGCAAGGAGAGTCCATCCCATTTTCTCTCCTCTCCCCTTTTCTTCACAATTCACTCACCAGTTCCTGATGTTTTCTGTTACAGAAGCCTTTAACAGAAGAGCATCCTGAAGTCCAAACCACGCTGACATGCACTGAGCTGACAGAAGACCAGGAGCTGGATGAGCTGGCTGAGAAGGTGCTCGAGGAAGTGCTGGGGACACTGAAACACCCAGATCCCTCAGTCCAGGTTTTAAGGAGGTCTCCACTGACTATCAGTGGAAGTTTGTTTGCAAGCGTGAGGAGAACAGAGCCTTCCAAGACATTGCCTCCAGATCTCCAGCAAGAAGTTGGACAGATAGCTAGAGAGATGGCCGCAA
Source organism: Tinamus guttatus (assembly GCF_059628265.1). Classification (NCBI taxonomy): domain Eukaryota; kingdom Metazoa; phylum Chordata; class Aves; order Tinamiformes; family Tinamidae; genus Tinamus; species Tinamus guttatus. Next base: position 418,261 of record NW_028288860.1, read on the forward strand.
CCCTTCTGGATCGCTTGGGGAAGCGAGGGGCATTCAGCCCATCCGACGCCTCCGAGCCCAGGCAGAGGCAGCAGCCTGTTTCCACACGAGTCACACGAGCTGACAAATCTGGAGATAGCAGAGCGAACCAAGCTGAGGCAGCAGGCTACGACAGAGCATCTTCTCTGCCTTCTCTTCATCAAATGCCCACAAATGTTGTTGAAAATGTTGGTGCCACCTTAGAATCTTTTGCATCTTCTGAATTTGAACAACATTTCCAGTATAAGTTTTCTGACAGATGGAAACCGATCCGTGATGCTGCTTCTAAGAGACAACCGCAGCCACCCCAGGGATATGTCTCCACTCGGGTCACAAAAGAAACGGAAGGATCATCTAGTGAATCTGAACATTGGACATCAGAAGCCTTGAGGTTGCCCCTGCTGCAGCCTTTGCAAAGTGCTTCTGCTCTATCCCGAGAGAGTAGTAGACTTGCAAGGCGTAGCATCCAAGATGCCATTTCCAAAGTTCAGCATTTCCATGCAGATTTAAAAGCCTATGCTGAAATGGTCGTCTGTGATGCTCTGGACACCCTGAAGAAGGAGAAGAAGAAGTTAGAAAAAGAAACGCATGCAAAGGCAAGATCCTTTGAGGACTCTTCAGAAGAAAGTAGTGACGAGAGTGCGCTAGTGGACCAGGTGTTAGGGCAGTGTGGTTATCCTCTGACTGCTAGGGCTTCGGGAGTAAGTTGTAGAAGACGGGTCACAAAACAGCCCAGACTAAGAGATGGGGAGGAGAGCTCTCTAGGCCACGCCTTTCTAAGGCTAGAAGAAAAGAAAATCCCTGCCAAAAAATTACTTAAGCGACAACATGGCACAAAGCTCCCACCTATCACTATCCCTGGAATGGTCATGCCTTCAGAGGGAGAAGCACAATTTTCAGAGGAACTGTCACCTCCTCTCTTCCCATCCATCCTCCAAGGCTCTGAGCGAGATGCTGAGAGTCCACAGTAAGGATTTCAAATCTCCTGTACTACCCCTTAGCACCCACCTCATGCTCCAATGTTGGAAACCCCCAGGGAGCTTCCCCCGGTAGAGAATAAAGAGTTTACTTCCATGAGCTACTCCCAACTCCTGGTATTCTTTTGCTGCTCTTGTTACTTACAGCTCATCACAACAGCCATCAGCAGCTTCTCCAAGAGTGGGACAAGACCTTCCACCTAGTGTCAAGGCAGAGGAGCAGGAGCTTCTCTTCTGACAGCTACAGCACATTTTTTCAAGTGAACAGGGAAAGCTCAGGCTACCAAGGAGGCATCAGGGAAGGAGAGGGGACTCCCACCACTCACCCTCACCTTTGCATTGCTGAGCTCAGCTCCAGTCATTATGTCAGGGTGCCCGTGGCTTTAAGGCTGCTCTGCTTCGGGGTTCTTGTGAAGCATTTTCACGGCAAGCAGTCAAGCACCTTTCGCGAATTCAGCAGAGCACAAACCTTGCGGCTTGTTGTAGTTGCTGTGATACAAGTCTCCACAGATCCAAAGAGCTCTGCAGCAGGGTTGTGGTGCAGTGCAGATGACAAGGCCTATCACAGACTTGTCATGGCCAAGCAGGGGCCTGGGACCACTGCAGCTGCTGGGGTGTCAGGCTGTCTGGGACAGGGAAGCATTTGCAGGAACTGTGGACCAACCTGGTCCCACCTGGGAGATGGCCAGAACCAGGGAACCTGGTTCCTTCAGTGCCATCCCAAACCCTCCACGTGCCTCCTAGCGCTGTCCTCCCCAGAGGTGTCACTTCATGTGTCCCAGAAAGTTTCTTTTTTTTTTTTTTAGACTTAAGACCTTCATATGTGCCTTTTGGTCCCCTTCCAGGCTCAGTTGTCACGGTTGGAGTTGCTGAGTGGTCAACTGTCACATCCAGGAGTCTGCAGCATTCACATCTGCTTTAAAAGACAACCACAGTCTTGGTAATGTGCAAAGATTCAGCCAGCTCTGTTGCATACCATCCCAGCACCAATATGCTTGGTCTAAAGAGTAACCAGCAGGCGTGAGGATGTACGTACCCGTAGTAAGGGGAATGGCACAGAGCGGGAGTGGAAGCATCCTCTAGAATTGCCATGCTCAACTCCAGGGGTGCATCTTTGCCTAGTGGGTCTATATTTTTACAAAGGAAAAATTACAAGACAAGAGACCCACCTAACACATAGGTCAAGGATAACCATGTTTCCCAAATTACCATCCTGCGCTCTGTTCTCTCAATGAAGTTTCCACTCTGAACCACATCCAGCTCCTTTCACCACGGCTTGGGCTAACCAGTGCCCAGCACTGGGCATACAACACACCAGTCTACATGTATTAGGAACATCAACACAAATGAGAAGGGAACAGAACATTCCTACGAGGCTCAACTTGAATTCATGTTTATTTATATATATATATTTATATTTATATATACACATTTGTATAGATTAAACTGGGTGGAATTATCATATAAATTTTGGGGGGTATAACACATGAAAAATTGGAAGGGGACTGTAGCAAATATAAATCAGTACATCCTTGAGTGAACTGTCTCTTTGCCACATTGAGAGGAGAAAATTGCATGCAATGGGGAGACAGATGGAAGTCAGTTTTATTAACAAATGAAAAAAAAAAACAATCTAGGTACAACTGTCAACAGAGGAGCAGCACTATATATGGCAAACGTATAAATTAAGAGTAAATTCCACTCTCACATCTACTATGCTTTAAAGTGCAACAAAGCCTGTCTTACCTACAGAATACAAGAAAGACTACCCCATTGCCCCATTCCAATCCATCCCTCAAAAGAAAAAAAAAAATCTAAAGGATATACATTATCCACAGTCCTATAAAGACGCCTACATCTACTCAGTAGCACCAAAATTCTGATACACACATAATTAAAATCAATTAAAACTCAGGAGCAATGATAATGTTTGTTTTTGCAGACTTCCTGCCTTTTTTAGTGTCCTCTTGGAGGAGGAGGCAGCTCTCCCTGCAGCGAAAGCCAAGGCGACCCTGCCCTCTCCTCTCCCCATCACCACCGCGCTGTTTTGGCAGTAGGCTAGAAACACGCACACAGACACATACACGACACACGGAGAGCAGCTGAGGGCTACACTAGGGGACGCGACGGGAAGCTGAGGCCTGGCGCGCGCACGGGGATGCGTGTACGTAAATGCGCATGTGTGGGGGTTGAGGAAGGAATGAGACTAATCTACACAGAGAGGCAAAGGGTTGTGCAAGTCCCACATACACCATGAGCCTTTTTGGTGACTGGGTAATGATGAAAGGAGCAAACACAGCCCCCTCTGGCAAGACTCTGGTTGAATTATCTTCCAAGGCTGGGGGCCTGTGCACCACAGTTCATTCATCTCTACACGCCATCTCCCACAAGGGCTCAGTAGCCAAAGGTCTCCTGTGAGGCATAGACCATGTAGAGGAAGCCATCCTCGTCCTTCTCCTGCTCGTAGATTTCCGAGATGGGGGTAGACACGCTCACCATGCTGTGCTGGTTCACCAGCAGGAAAAAAGCCTGGGTCGGATTCAGCTGCAAGCGACGCCTGTGGGGACAAGAGCCTGAATCAGGTGCTGTCACAGCAAGTCTTGTCTGCCCCTGCTTCAATGCCATTCATGAAGAGCCAAAGCCTGCACACCCAGGACCTTCTCCCACACGGTCAGGACATGGCGCTTACGAGCCATTCAGAGCTGTTCTGGCCTCCAATGGCTCCTGAGTTGGGGCTCTGCAATCCATATTTCACCCAGCACTGCTGCCTAGAGCAGAGGGGTCTCTCATCTCAAATGCAGGATACACAAGGAGGATTGGAGTCCTCCTCATGAGCTCATGGAGCAGCCAAATGAGGCAGGGGCCGCTGCCTTTCAGCGGAAGCTACAATGCTGGACTCATACACTACTGGTCTGTGCCCCAACAAAAGGATGCTGTGAGTGTCCAGTCCTCAGTCCCCACCCTCAGTAGCTGCCTCTACCTCATCTTCTCCCCATCACTCTTGCTGTGATCAGCACTTGTGGGTGAGGGTGGGTTCACAACACATCAGTCCTGGGGGTCCCACTCACCGGATTATTTTGACCAATTCACTCATGTTGACATGGTCTGGGACAAGAAACTTGGTCTTGTCCAGCACTGGCAGCTGCTTCTCGCCTTTGTAGCGTTCGATGATGACCTGCACAGAAAGACAAGGGTAGGGTCAGTCTCAGTGTGCAGTGGCCCAAGGACATACAAAAAACAAAGTAACACAGTGGAAAAGTGGAGGTAAGGCTCCCCCAACTTCCTTCTAGCAGAGAAATGGGAAAGGGACCTAAGCAGAGCAGGGACCTTCGGCTTTGTTGTGGAGAGCTCAACACATTCTCATTACAGCGACACTTCACACTCCCTCATCAGTACCTAACACGTTTCTCCCCAGAAAGATACCTGCATACTTACCAGTTCACTGTCCTCTCCAAATTCAGACAGAACATTTTTTTTGTGTAAGGCAGGAAGCTCCCATAAATCATTTTCACAGTAGTTTTCCAAAAAATAAGGGAGACTTCACATCTGGATCCCAAGGTGGCAGCTCTGTGGCGCCAAAGGGAACAGGCTAATCTGTGGGAACATTGCTCAGTTTGCCTTCTCCTTGATCATTTGATGATACACCAGCCTCTATCAGCAACAGCAACATAACTCCAGCTCTCTGATCACTGATACAAGTAGTAACTACAAGCTTTGGGGTCCCTGCAGGAAGGCATAGTGGAGGAACATGCAGATCTATTCCAAATGGAAGGCCTCTTGCCTTACAAGCATCTTATCCCAGACAGCTGCTGGGAGCGGCGTGATGATAAGGACCCAGATTATCCTTGGATCTGACAGCTGCTTCACTCTCTCCTTCACTGGTCTCTAACCTCTGCTGTGGCTGTGGGAGACATGCCAAATGCAAACAGAAGCAACACGGAGCAAGAAGGAATCACCAGTTCCCAGAATGCAGGAAAGCAGCTGCCACCCGGCGTGACAGGGAGAGACCCAGGGACAACAGTCTTTACACTCATCCACTGACCACACTGGAAGACTCATTTCTTACCCAGAGAGAGGCTTCTCCAAAGATACAACCCTGCAGCAGAGTGAAATCCATCTGGTGGAGACTGCTGCAACACTGACCTTACCAGAACAAGAAGTCTTACCAGACAAGAGCCAGCAGAGGGATGCTTAGCTCAAGCAGCAGTAGCTCTCCCCAAGAGACAGCACCAAGAGGTCACCTGGCTTGTTACACAGCTTTGTCACAGCCTCCACATGCAAAAGCCCCCTCACTGGGGCCCTGGGACAGTACAAGAGCACAGAGTCCACAGAACAGATGCTCAGCACCACTCAGTACAGCAGCCCCAGGTGAACCCCAGCTCTGTGGAGTCTCCATGCAGCTCAAACAAGACTCTTCCTCATGCCCTAAACTCTAAAAGCCTGAACTGAACTAGAGCTAGCCAACATGGAGAGAGAGTGCAGGGAAGGACCGTGTGTGCAGTGGAAAGGAGCAGCTACAGGAATCACAAAAGATAAAGGCACTACCACCTGGGCAGAAGTCCCAGGCTCCATCTTCATCAAGGCCAAACACTTTTGTCAGGATGCTGCAACATCAACAGAGAGCTGGGAGCATCCAGGCAGTGCTCAGATGACCAACCAGGAGGGTGCAGACAGCTCCCAAACACAGGAGGTGTAAGTGGTCTCGGGGGAAGCTCTTCACATAGACCCCCTCTGGAAAGCCCATCCAGAACAAAGGGAGCTGGATGAGCAAGACAAGCAGCATATGGGGGTCCACAAAGGTGCTCATTCCTTGGCCACCTCTCTTGGCACTGAGCAAGGGTGTCAGAGCAAAGCTGCAGGAGAAGCCAGGTTTTGTTGCTCTTCTGGCCTCCCTTCAGGCACATGGCACAGCCCCTTCCTCAGCCTCCTTTCAAAGCACTCTCAGGGAAACGGGGGAGAAACAGCAGGCACGAGGCCAAGCAAAGCACTCCACAATCCTCCTGACCCTCTGTTAAAGCAGAGAGGGACTCATCCAAGACTCAGAGCAGCAACTGGAGCTGTGAGAGGCTGGCAGCAGCTGCAGCACAGTCAGCTACATGGTCCACCAGCAGCAAGGATGCAGCTTGAGGAAATATCTGCCTCTTCCTCCCAGACTCACCCTAGCCTGGGGTTCAAACCTCTTTGCTCATTCCAGAGGCCTCTCCAGGCACTTTGGCAAAAACAGTTCCTGTTTTTCCACAAAAGCTTAAGACCTTCCTGCACTTTATTCACCTGCACTGCTCTGGATCACAGCTTTCCCCCACACCCTGCTCCATTTCCTAGTACGTGGCTCTACTCACAGCCCTAGCACTGAAAGCTAAACCCACTGAATTACAGGCTGCATATGTGACAAGGAATGGCACCAAACCTGAGTCAGGGACTAATAAGGAGATACCAGACAGATATATAGCTGGACCACCCAAAGCACTCTTCCTTCTCTCTTTGTGGTTATTCACAGCTTGCTGGAACAATAAAAATGAACATATCCCCAGCACCAATCCAGTCAGCTTAGATTTAGAAATTAATTTCCTCTTTCCTCATCCCACAACCACACAAAGGTAGAGCCTTCTCTAGTGCCCCTGTCCCAACATTCAAAGAAAAGCCAAGCACCAGGCCTGTGGTTACTGGGAAGCAGCTATGCAACCCAGAGCAGCAGGAAACCTAGAGGGCTTCCTCACTTCCAAGAATGCTGAAGTATAGGATAAAGAGGTCATTAGAGTGGGTGTGGGAGGGCTGAGGCCCCTTCCAGAGCTAAATGCTCTTGCACACACGGCTCCCAAACAATCACACTGGTGGCCAAGGCCTGGTGACACAGCATCCCTCCCCTGGGGCACGTGGTGCTTGATCTCAACATAAAGAGCCCTCCAGCTGTGGAAGCTCTCCCAGTGCCTCAGTGATGCTGCCGAAATCCTGCATGTGGATGCAGAGCTCTTGCTCTTTCTGGTTGTTTCCCAGGCAACATTTGTTTGCATATAGACACTTCATATATGCGCGTATTCGTATAGTTGTACACAGTCCATCTCTAGCCTCTCCTCACTATTAGTACTTTAAGCCCCTGTAATTAGCTCTGCCACAACTCTGGAGAAATGAAGAGCCAGTCTAATGCCAGTAGCATAGAGTGGTCAAGAGAACGAAGTCAAATGCAGAAGAGCAAGTAGAGGCACTTACTGGGATTTTGTTTGGATGCTGCTCTCGGATTTGCTGCACTTCTTTACAACGATCCGCTGGAAGGAAGAAAATGAAGAAAAAAAAAGTTAGAAGCATCTGTCTGTACTGCTTCATACAAAAAAAGCAACCACCCTGCAAGCCCCACATAGACAAGAGGGAATTTTTTGCACATTTTACTGCAGTAAGGTTTTCAGCCAAATCTCAGGTTCAGTCATCAACCCTTCATGGCTTCCAACTATTCCAATCACCACCCATGGTGAGGAAACAGAGCAACACAGAGTGAAGCCAAGTGACTTGAGTTAAGTCGTCAGAGATTACCAAGTTCTACTCCAAATTCAAGAAGAAAACAAACAAACAAAAAAAATTGCTTATGTTAAGCAAACGCAGCTCGTGAACATCAGCGCTGGGCAGCAGTGTAGCTTCTTTATGGTACTGACACTAAGTTTAGACTTCTTAAGTCCTCTGGCTGTTTCCCCAGAGGAGATAATGCCCCAAGTGGGGCTGGGTTTTAGCCATTTCCTTTTCCCCGTTTATGTTTCCAGGCACTTTCTGGCACAGCGCCTTGACCCTACAGAGAGCAGCCTTGCCAAGATGGACCTCCCTCGCTGCTATAGGTCTGTAGCTACAATAGCTATTGGTCTGAGACAATGTATTTCTGAACCCATTGTAGAAACAGGGGAAAAAATAAGCAAAGAGTGTGGGGAGGGTGGAGAGGAGGGGTGATCACCACACCAAAAGATTTTTTTCTATAATTATTCTCACATTTGTAACCCATTTTCCTTCTGAATTCATACTTACTGTTGCAAAAGGCACTAAGAAAAAGCTTGCTTGCTCTTTGATCATCCTTGATACTTTCAATATTCACACTCATTCCTTGACCACAGGGTCCTCCAGGCCATGGTAGTGGCACGTGAGCACCTCATTTTGAGACAGCAGGTGAAGGAGGAGGTGTTGGAGGTGGCTGGGCTGCTCCCTGGAGCTGCCTCCCTACAAACCTGACCTGCCTCTTGCATTATTGTTACTCTAGGAAGGGCCGCAGAGGGAAGACACAAGGGAAATAGTTACCGCTCACACTCCGTGGAGCAGCATCAACAGTCACGAGCCCAGGCTGGCTTATCTAGTAGCACTTTGTTTCCCGACGGTCCAGTAAATGCAGCAATTATCATTGCTATGACAGGTCGCAGGCTTTATGCTAACTCTGCTCTATGCTAACTTTGCAAGGTCTTACAACTAGGGCCTCTGAGACTTGTTATCAGCACAAGAACTTGCTGTTTGACATCTTTTCAGTGGTGGCCACCGACAGAACTAGAGGAAACGGCCACAAACTGAAGCATCTAAAGTTCCACAGGAACTTAAGGAAAAATTTCTTCACAGTGAGGGTGACAGAGCACTGGAACAGGCTGCCCAGAGAGGTTGTGGAGTCTCCTTCTCTCCAGATCTTCCATCCTGCTTGGACGCAGTCCTGTGCCACGTGCTTTAGGGGACCCTGCGTGTGCAGGGGGTTGGACTAGATGATCTCTAGAGGTCCCTTCCAACCTTAAGCATTCTGTGATTCTATGATCAGGGCAAGAGGCATCTTCTGTTGCATATGGCACTTAAACATAGAATAATAAAAAAAGGGGCCTTGAAAATAAAAAGTGCTATAAAACAAAGACCCAGAGCTATAACAGCTCACTGATGCTGAGTTACTGGTCACTGTCAAATGTAACCTTGAGAAATACTGGTTTAAACCTAATAGCAAAGGGAAAGGGGAGGCAGCAGCTAAACAAGAACACAGCTGAATAGGAGGATTAGGTACCCGCTACATGTCAGTGCCTCAGGATCCCACCTCTAAAACAGCATTGCTTTATCCCCTGACAGGCTGGGGTTGGATGTGCCTTAGACTAAGGCAGGTCAGGCTGCTGCTATAGCACATTTCTTCAAGGTCTTGCCAACTACTTGCTCAGAAGGAATCCAGGACATGAGCTCTTAAGCCCTCCCTAGTCTCACATCTGATGCACCATAGCTGCAGCTCTCCTGTCCCGCTGTCCATATGCAGCATCTTCAAGACAAGACCTTTCCAATTGGACAGGCCGGGGCCTTAGGAGCCTCCCTGCTGGACACAGTTGACCAGCAGGTAACCACAGTGCGATGACCGCACGTGCTGCTTGGCTGCAGCAGCTGCTGGATCCCTTAATGGGCAAGTGTCACTGCTGCAGCAAGTGCACTTTGCTTCCTCCTCTGCCCAGGAAGAACCCAAATCTTCATTCAGGAAAGCTGCCCAGGAAAACCCTACCTAAACTGCTCAGGACCCTGGAGGGTTAGACAGAAGTCTCCAGGACATCTTCAGCTCTAACTCCTCTGGTCTTGATGAGCCAACAGCTTCCACAACTATCTCCTGTCCAAGCAGGGCTGTGGATCTGGAGGGACAACCCTGCTCTCAAACGCCTGAGGGTGCATCACATCCAGCCTCGTACAGCCCACGTTTCCCTTTGCACAGCAGTTCAGGAGCTAGAGCTGACAGTCACTCAATCCCTCCTCAGCTTGTGGTGGGACGTAGATGTTGATCCTGTATCTCAGCAAAGTATCCTTAACACCAGGCAGCAAGGAATGCCTATAAATACAATCTTTAGCCTAATGTAGATTAGGCTAAGTAAACTCTAAGTCATAAGAACAACAAGAAAGTGTAGCAAGAAATGATGGAGCAGGGACTAGGACGGACAGACCCACAGTGCGCTTAGAGGCCCTTGAGAGTGATCTGACTGCAAACATGGGCCTAGCACCTAGGGTGGTGCCAGCAACTGCGCTGCAAACAACTTTCCTTCCCGCTTTTATCAGCGGTGTCTGCACATCTGCGTTTCCTACAACTGCTTGGGTTTTACAGACTCCACCTTCCGCTGCAGCTCTCCCAAAGCTGCAGCTGTACTCACTGAGGCAGCACTTTTCCCTTGGCTGCAGGGCCCAGCTCTGGTTTATCCTTGGCCTACATGTAAAGTGAAGCAGAACCGTTCACACAGCCCAGGCTGCTGCTGCACATTCTCACCGGCCCTTTCCCCCGGCAATATGGTGCCCCTTGTTCCAGCAGCTCGGGGACTCCGAGCAGGAATGGACCGGGGAGCTTCAGCAGCACGGTGGGGAGCTGGGGACAGCGGCACAGGTACCCGCTGCCGTGGCACGGCTGCAACTGCTATTTTAAAAGAGCTGAGCAAAGATTTAACTGCTCACACCCACCGGAAGGCGAAAAGCCCCATCTCTACTCATGTGTGAGATCACCAGACACAGTCATGAAGGCAGGCAGCATCGCCACTGTCCCGGGATGCAAGAGCTCAAGATGGCAACAAGAAAAACATGCACACGTTTTACTGGCTCTGCCTGGCAAGACTTCATGGCTAAGACCTTTTGAAAGACAGAAATATTTTCCGAGCATTGCATAAGCGAGGAAAATTGCCTGGTTGTCCTCCAACTGCTGTTTCAACTCCTAAGCACCAACAGTGAAACTTCCAAAGTGCACAGAACAGAGGAATCTGCTGTTGTCTTGTCCGAAATCATTCTGAAGCTGCTCTCCCAACTGAAGCATGATCCTCTTGCTAGAAGATTTTTTGCAAGGAGAGGAAGACTTGGATAGTTTTAAATCAGGATATGTGGGCATACAACATACTTCATGGCAAGAAAGGACAGGATCTTTATGAAGGTTCAGTAGAACATTAAGCCAGATTTTTGCAGCATTAACTATTTCTGCTGAAAGTGCCCAGGAGCCTTGGCTACAGGGCACAGTCGTCTACTGCACTGGGCGCTTCACAGGCAGCCGAAAGGATAGTCCTGTCTAAAAGGAGCTCACCCAGCACAAGATACAGATGGTAGAACATAAGGAAAACATATGGCAAATTTGTTGACAGCGCAGTTGCGTAAGGGGCAGCTCTTTCAGGCAACACTAGACTAGCAGTGGTCAGGCACTGGCACTGCCCAGGGCAGCGGATGGCCTAGATGACCAGCCCTGCTGTCTACGATCAACAGATAGACCACGGCTTCCGACAAGAAAAAGCACCAGCCAAACGGGTTATCAGCAAGCTTGGCAGGACAGGCCGGCAATGGCTGCTGCCTCAGATCTGAAGCAGATGCAAAAGAAAAAAAATCAACCTATTTCTTCAAGAGGCTGCTATGGTCAGTCCCAGGGAGGAGCACTGAAGCATGGTCCTCTTTCTGAAAGATTTTTTGCAAGGAGAGGAAGACTGGAATAGTTTTAAATCAGGATATGTCTGGGACAAGCCTCTGCTGGCAAACGCTGAAGCCAAGGGCGAGTTATGCAGGTCATCACAGACGAACGTTAATAAATATTTATGCAGTAGCACACCACCCTGACTAAGGCCAGACACCTCTAACTACCAGGAAACACACCCTGCTTATGTGCCACGGATTATACCACAGCTGACCTGACCTGTCCTTGTCCAATGACGAGAGTTTGTTCCGACACTCGCGGCTCTGCAGAAGGAGCAGCAGGAGACTCTTATGAGTGAAAAAAGGACAGAGCTGGCCAGGCTAGACCTGCCCTGCAAAAGCAGTCCTTGACACTGCGAAAAGGTCACTGTCTCGGCCTGTGTAGGACACTAGTGTCGGAGGAACCATGCTGGTGATTCCAATCAGAGCTCGTGTATTGCTGCTTCTGTCCTCAAAGCCTACAGTTGCAGGGCCTCCAAGCAAGGGTGTCAAGCAAAAGGAATCACGACACAAAGGATGTTGTTTAAAGCTTGCTGTCTGATAGACAGAGTGTCTGATATCTGGTATGGATATAGTCGGATGCACTGCTGTCCCAGGATGCTTTTACGAGTATGGATTTAGGACAAATGAAAATCTGCCTGGGTGAATATCCATTTTATTGCTACAATTCTACCAAAAAACCTGTAATGGCTGGAAGGATTCCTGAATGCCCAGGTCCTGGATCATGATACTGCAGAGGGATCTCAGCAATCACACTCATTGCTCTAAGCTCCCAATCTTGTGGCTTCAGAGCAGAACTTGGAAGTGTATTTGGAAAGGGAAACAGAAACCAGGCCAGAATTTCCCAACAGTTTTGAAATTCAACGGAGCATGATGCCCAGGCTTCTTAACGTGGCTGAGGACCAAGGCAAGATGGTGACGGAATCAACCTAAAAGACGTTATCACAGGTTCAGAAGAGCGGGAGCAGACTGCTAGGGAGCAGTGCTAGCTGTGAAAACTGACTGCTAAACTGAAAGGGTATATAAATATTAGCCCAAATGTTAAGGACAGGATAGGTGTGGTGTAATCAGACAAGCCAAGAAACCACCAACTTGTTAAATCAAACCAGATGTTTTCTCTTGACAGAACATCAAGTTAAAGCAAACGTTGTTTCCCCTCCCCAAGTACTATGACACCCTTGTTACAAAAATACCTTGAGAAGCCAATAAGAATGGCAAGTAACAGCTCTGCTTCCAGGGAACAGGCACCCTGTGAAAGGCAGAATACAGAACGAGAAGGTGGCACATTGAGAGCTTCTCTCTGCGTATGTTGGCAAGCACACCTTCCACACCACGCTTGGATTCTGTACTTACATTAGTAAGCAGAAAGTATATACCTTACTGTCCAGATAAAGGACTGGTTTTTCGATTTCTTTTAAATTGGAAAAAGAACAGCAAATTCCCTTTCACATGGAGTTAGAAGTTAATCTCCTGGAAGGGCTTCCCTCTAGCTCTCACTCGGCCTTTTCTCACTCCTTTGATCCTGACAATCTTCACCTTTGTAACCTCCAAGACAGCAGAAATGCTCTCCAATTTCTCAGAACTAACTCAGGGTACTTTATATTGACCAACAAATTAGCATTCCTGAAAGAACTCTATTTTAATGCAGAACCAGACACACACACACCCCCATACAACACCGGATTTTGCACAGTTCAGGTCACTGTAGTCATTGCTATTTGTAGGCAAACATGCCTGGACATGCACAGATTTGCAGGGCCTATTTGGGTACATATGCCAAGCACAGGAGTATTAATTTAATTCTTCCACGTTCTCTCGCAGTTTATTTCCAGACTGCCTTCTAGACTAAAGGCATTGAATGATTCCATACGCAGTGACATTTGTACACAGCAGAGGTGACACAAAGAGGGTATCGGAGAGGGAGATCTCCTCTGTGACTCACCTGCCAGAGATCCCCCCTGCACTTAACAGTGGAAGGGATAGAGAAGTCAAGGAAAATGACTTATCTGTAGCTCACAGCTATTCAACAGCAGGAAGGGTTACCAGTGGTACCGCTCCTAGATTCATAGGGTTCTCCTCCTTTCTGGTTCAAGGGGATAACACTTTCTTTGCTATAAAAACTTAAGTAATAAAAATAATAAAAAACATGCCTATTATTCCTGGCAGCCAGTAAGACACTGTTGTTATCAACTAAATCAGTATTTGTGGTCTACCTATCCAGCATTTTAGACGTTTGATTAGTTCCTCCTGTATCACTATTTTCCTCTACACTGTTAATCAATCTCATATTAAACCATGTCACAGAATGTCCTCGGCAATTAATACAAATAGATATAGATGCATCAGATTGCAACAGCAATCTTCATTTCAAGGAATCCCACTTCCTAAAGCACAGTTGCTACACCAGGAATGTGACAGCACACTGTGAGGGCAAATTGACCCATTAACTAAGCTCAGATCAAGATGTTTTTCCAAACTACCATCAAGCCAAATCTGTTTTAAGCATTACACCATGACTCCCAAGAGAGACGATTCATTGGAACTCATTGGAGTTCCTTTTTTCCCCACAGCCAAGAGAGGGAATTCAGCCTTTATCTATTGCTGCTTTTTCACTAAAGAGAATTGGCTTCCCCGATATAAAATAAATATCAGAGAACCAAACCTGCTGTGGGGATATTTGGTTCAGAGAGGCCGAGGTGAAACCTCTATGTTTATCATCTATCCAGGGGCTGTTGCTCACTAACCGCGGATCTACGCCTATGTGCATTACTGCAGTGTCTCCATTTCAGCAGGATATTGTGGCACACGGCCAACTTAGTGCAAGACTTGACGTTAGCCATCGGTCTGCGAGGTTTAAGGTCCGTGTTGCTAATCTCACCGGTTACGCAGTGCGTTGCAAACAAATCTTGCGGCATTTGGCAGCCTCTCAACAGTAGATCAGCCAGTTCAAAACAGTATCTTCAAGAACAGTGGGAGGTGCAGTCGGTGCCCAATGCTTTGGGGGCCTCGCGCTCTCTACAGGAAGTGCAAGGACGTGGCCCAGCAACCACGCACTCTCACTGCACTCAGAACACCCTGTTCCTCCAACAGTGACCGCAATTCAGTTCTGAGAATTGTTCTGGACTCCCACGACAGACCCAGCCACACGGTCAGGTTTATCACATGAAAGCAGAGGGCTGCTGTCAGGGTTTTCCTTCGTGCATCCAGATCAAAGAGGTTCTGCCGCAGACGCGTCAGGGACTCGACCAGCTCGTGCAGCCTCCCCATCACTGCAGATCACAGGAGGAGCCAGCGCTCCCCGCCCTTAGCTCCCTTGGGACTGTCTGGGAAGCTCTGAGGGCTCTTTTCCAATGCCTCAATAAATACAAATCAAGGAAGTTTAATCAGAATAGACCTAAGACCAAGCGCAGAAACGAGCAGAAGAAAATCATCAAAAAATAAATCTCGGCCTCAAAAATACCAGAAGGGGAAGAACAGCCTTTGAGGAAAATGCAGTCTTCAGCAGTGGGTGGCAGAACAAGACCAAGAAAGCCATTTGCTTTGCAACCAGAGTCTGGGCAGGTTTTGTAAACAGTGGCGCTCCTGACTCTGCCTTTTCTCTGTTTTCTTGGAGCTGTTCCACTTCTGTCGTTCTGAAGCCCTAAAATTCAGCCATTCGGAGGGTACAGCGGGAGGTATTTTCCATCGGCCCTCTCTAACGGCATTGTAAACAATCACTTCCTGCTCCTGTTGTGTAATGATTTGAAGACGAAAACAAGATGTATTTACTTTCTGCAGCTGAGCAGCTCCAGCCCTGACCCAAAGCAGCTGCGTGGGCTGCCAGGCCTCCTCCTCCTGGGAGAGCTCCGCAAACTGGTCAGCTGAGAGAGCAAAAGGGCAGAGGAAAGTGCACAGAAACAAGGAGTGCTTGCAGTTGCCAGCGCCAAACTCCCTCACCTCACAGCCCGTCCCTCCTGGGCTATTTTAATCCTGCTCCGAGCCTTCTTGGATTTTATTTTCCATTTGGCTGGTAGAAAAGCTGAGCAATTTGCAAAGGGAAACCAAGCCATGTCCATAAGCAGCTGGTTCTCACCAGTTGAAGAGTAACTACTAAGGGTTTAATTTAGAGCGCCACTGTCTTTTAGCACACAGCTTGAGGGAATACAAGATAAGGCAGGGACCCAACTCATATCCCAAGGTACCCAGAATTCATTTTATTCTTGTTTGAGCACATTTGCTTGGATAGGTTGCTACAGCACAGGAAAGCTGGGTAAGTATTTAAGGCCAGAAGGGTTGTGATAACAAACTACCAAATATTTACAGTTTCTAAGAGAGTAGCAAAAGGTTGGATCCAGAGTCCAGCAGGAAAAAGCTCTAATTTTAAAACACGCATAAGAAACGCCCTCACCTTTGTTTGGACAGCATCTGGCACAGAAGAAGGCCTTGTTTGGCCTGAAGACAGTGACTTCAGCATTGCTCAGACAGTAAAGCTCAGCAATACTCCCCCGCCTGCCTCAGAAACATGCATGTTTCCCAAACGCCAGCTGGAAAAGGTCAAGGGAAACAGAAGTCCACGTTCATCTGATTTCACTATCAAGCCTGGCAATCAAGCTTGGTGCCATTTATGGAAACCTTTTTGTCATCCGAGTTTTCCCACCACATACATTTCAACACAAGAACGGGCAGTAAATCTGATTCTAGAGAAAATCAGAGGAGGTAAATCCAGCCCTTGAACAATAACTATTCAAATACTGCCTGGACAGGGAAGGGTGAAGGGAATAATGTTTTCTGCCAGTGAAACGACAGGACCAAGGGCAAAGGTGCAATGAGAACACTTAGTTTTTGACTCCTCCTGTTCTGTAGCCTTCCAAGCCCTTCCTAGGAGGGTGGTTAGTCACCCACTTCTAATGGGGACACAAAGAAGTCGCAGAGGAGGCTGAGAGCTTTCCAGGTAGAGAATACGAATTTTGGTCCTCAGTTGCAGCAGCTACGGACCCTACTCTGGACAAATTAATAAATACGGGGATTAATCAGGAAGCGTCTCCCTGGTCACGTTCCACCCCGTGCAGCAGCCCCTCGCGTCGCTTCCGTTAGTTAAATACAACTAACAGCCGTTAAACCGTGCGGTCGTTAAAAGCAACCAGCGACCGTTAAAAACAACGGCCACCCCCCGCCCGATGACATCACCGCGCGGCTGCGGCGCCCGGCCCGGCGCCCGCGGCGGAGGGGATGGAGGGAGGGCGGGAAGGCGCCGGCGCCCGGCGCGGCTCACCGAACGGTCGGCGCTGCTTGAAGGGCCGGTCCGAGGGCATGGCGGCGGCGGCGGCGTGTGGCGCGGCCTGCGCTCCAGCGGCACCGCAACCCGCCCGTGGCGTCACCGCGACAGCCCTCGAGGGGGAGGCGCCGGGGGAGGGAAGATGGCGGCCGGGGCGGGAGATGGCGGCGGCGCCCTGGCGGGGAGGGCGCCTCGTTCCCTGCCGCTTCCCAGCCGCTGCTCCGAGGGCCTCGCGCGCGCGGAGGGGTCTGTACCTAAGATGGAGGCTCTGGGACGGGCAGCGAGGCCGTCTCTCGCGGTCATCTCCAGCCGTGAGCAGCGGGAGCGCGGCTCCACCGGCGGAGAGCGGGCGCGGGGCCTGCTGTAGAGGGAGGGCAGCACTGCGGGGTTTTGGGGCGGCCGTCAAGCGGCCTCAGCCACCCCGCGCCCTGCCCAGGATCCCATCTCGCGCCAGGACATCCCATCCCATCCCATCCTGCTCCCTGCAATACATCCCTGCTGCTGCCCAGGAGAAACACGGATGCCCCGAGGCTGGGGAGACACTTGGACAGGGCTGAGCCCTGGGGTGCCTCTGCATCCCGCTGCGGGACACAAACCCACCCATGGACCAGCCTCGCTGAGATGACAGGGTAGTTGCAGGGCGCGGGGCACCCCTGTCCCACCTAAGGACTCCGTGTGCTCCTCTCCATCATGCCTGTCACTTGGATGCTGCATCATTTAATGTCTGCTGCAACTACAAATAGGACAGGCTATTTCTAGAGCTACTGTAAATACATCAAAAACAGCAGAAATAGAATGACAAGGTTGCATGAAGAACTGTGTTTAATGTTCCTTCCAGATGTATGCTGCGACAAAAGCTGTATTGTTGAGGCAAACTTTGTTTACAATGAATCAGTATGAAACCTGGGTGATCACAAAATGTTAAAGAGCAAGTTGACATTTGGTAAAGACAGACACCAAAGTTTGCATCTACTAAAAGACTGTTCCAATTATTAAAAGCATCACAATTCAAACAAAAAAAAATTAAAACTTTTTATTTTCCTTGTAGAGTTTATCTGAAAAGGAAATATTTTTTACACTTTCAAGGCTAACTTAGTGGATTTTTTTTTTACCAATCAAGAATTGTATGCATACTGAAAAGCAAATGTAAACTCTTCAGATTCACCTTTATAACTAAAGTGCAGGTTCATCATGACAAAATGTGGGTTCAAATTCATTTCCAATATAGGTCCCTTTATATAGAAAAGGGAAAAGTGAAGTAAATACAGTTGAATTAGATCTGGCAAGCTGATTAACTATACACTGCATGCTCAGGCAAAAGATATTTATTACTATTATGTCACACAGATACAGTGTTAACCAGTTTTTGATGAAAGGCATGAGGAACTCTGTTAACATAGTGATTTAATTCCCCAATCCTGTACAGGCAGATTGGGCTGCAGGACTACAGCCATAACTCCACAGAGCACTACTTATAGACTGCAAGAAAAAGATACTGACTCATGGAAGCTCTGGAGCTCTCCAACATATTATTTTATTTATACAAATGGGACATGCATTAAGGAAAGTTTACTGCTAATACAGCAGAGTACCTCCAGTGATTTATATGGTTCTCTCTCCTGCCTCATCTTCCTGAAAAATCATACACATGCTAATATCTGTCTTCCCTTTCTTTCTGATGTCATTGATACAACTCTCAGATCTACTTGACTTCAGATCCAAAACCCTAGATCAAGAGAAGGTTTAAAGAGTACAGAGGATCCAGTTACATCAATCCAGCACCGGAGAGCAGTCCTACCATGACCCAGGATCAACAATAAAGTGTTACATAGGGTCAGCGTTCCTATGGGGTAAACAACACCGAAGGGCACCCCAGGTGTTTCTAAAACCATGCCAGTGGAAGGAAGCCTCTTCAGCTTGATTACTCTCCCTCTTTTTAAAACCTGAATCAACTTTGAAGTGCAGTGTAAAGGTGGCATTATTCTGGCATAAACACAGCTCTACATTTCTGTCTGAAAAGGAAGTGGTGGAAAGATGTTCCAACATGGCAGCCAGTAACAAGTATAGAGTACACTCGCTTTGGATATGTAACTGTGTAGAGAATTACAGAAAGCGACTGGTAGCCAAAAACTGCACTTGGGAAGTTTCTTTTTTTTTGAGGAAAAAAAAACTCAAAGAAAATCATTAATATATTCACAAGAGAAGGAAAATGCACAAGACAAAAGCAATCACTGATGACACTTTTTAATTTCATATGGCCAGACTTTTTCAAAAAAAAAAAAAAAAAAAAAAAAAAAAAAAAAAAAGAACTTGTAAAACCAAGACAGTAAGAGAGAACACAAAGAGAAACAAGTTTCATATTTACAGCCATTCAAAAGCAATAGTGTAAAAGCATACCTGAAATAGCAGTAATACGAGTGACAGGGAACATACAAAGAGTAATCTTTTTTCAAACATTATTAGAATATTATATTAACTATTAAAAGTATCTGATACACTTTTGACAGCCTATACCACCTGATTCTAATTCAGAGAATCTCCCTCAAAATGACTTCTGTGATACCTGGGGGGTGGGGAAAAAAAGCCACTTTCTCTTTGTAAGTAACAAAAAACCCTGCTTTTGTTCTCTCACACGTTATCAAAGTGGCACAACAGGGATAATACTAGTGCTCTACTCTTTGTTATTAAATTAAAAAAGTTGGGTAAAGGGAAAAAATAGACCAAGTTAGTGTAATCATTCAGTTGGATTCTGGATGACAATCAGGAAATAGTCTTTATCTGCAAGGGAAAAAAAAAAAGTTATTTTTTCATTGCTGATAATTATTCACCAAGAAAAACACATCTGTATTTAGCAACAGTAAACTTCACCATTTTTCCATACCTCACTGATACACCTTAGGAATTGTAGAGTTCTCACCTTCACTTTCAATAAATAAAAGAGGTTTGACATGTAAGATCACTTTGACATGTCAAATCACTTGAGTTTTACTGAGGTAAGATTCAATCTATGAAACTTCATGCTTCCAAACCAATCAAATTCAGCTCAGTTTGTGCCTTAAGACATAGTCATTGCTGGCACATGAAATGACTGAGCCAAAAATAGGTGGTGCAAGACAGTGATTTCCTGCATCCCACAGGCAGACTGCCGGGCTGAAGCTGCTGCAGCTGCATTTGTTCCGGAGCAACCTTCGCTCCTCCCTTTTCATTTCTCACATGTAGATCAGCATTAACCAAAAAGCTTTTCTTCCTCAATATCTGCCCTGAGGAGCCTGGAATCCTATCCTCTGCCTCCCCATTAGCACAATCCTGGCACAAATCTGATGTGGTCTGAAGGAACAAATCAAAGTGTTTGCCACATCAGTGAAATGTACTCATCTCATTAACTCCCAGAATTTTATGAAATACAGAGAACATTTCCTGAAGGGAAAGTTGCTGTTGCTGCTACATTTTAAGACTCATTAGTGCAGCTGCAATGTGCTGTGTTCCCCTCCTCTTAACTTGAGAATTTATTTGCTGTTTTGCCCGGAGTGCTGATCTGAAACTGTCCCCAAAACATCAATTGCTGATTTTTCTGCCTTTATGCTGAAACCCGCAAAACACAGAAGGCTGCAAGCCTCTCTCCAATGCTATTCAATGTTTTCCACTTTGATCATACTGGAAGGAGGAAAATGAGTTCCCACACTTGAACATGAAGCAGCAAACTTAGGTCCATGATAAAAGGATTAATCTCTGAAGACAGCTCAAACTCCTTGGAAAAGGAGAGTACAGAATACAAACAAAAACAACAGAAGAGACTCATTTCTTTTAGCACAGACTCATTTCTTTTGGCACAGACATTGTGCAAGCCTGAAAAAATATGCAATTAGCAAATGTGACAAATCTCACATGAAAAAAATCTACCAGATTGTTGATGCCTCTGTTCACACCACTCACTTTTACCTGGTGCGACCATGATTTCATTTTTCTTGGAGCGGATCCGCAGGAACGTGAGGTCGTTCTGGGGGTCGATGTCCCGCACGGTGCTCCTTGCCTTCATGATGAAGCTGTGCATTAGGCCCGCATACTGAATCGTTGTGGAGTTGTCCATGGTGCTTTTGATAGGAATGCCTGCAAGAAGTCACCGTGGGGACAACAGGAGTCAGTGGTGAAACACTCAGACTAATTCATTATCAGGTCCAACTGTGGTGGCCATTTAACCTAAGCAGACATCATGGCAACACCTGGGGAATGGGATTAGGAGTGCTCTTTTAAAAAGACTTAATAGGAGAACATGAACAGAAACAGGATGTGCAGAATTACTCGTGTCTGGTAGCGTCAGCTCCTTACCCTCTCAGCTATTCATTTATAAGATGCATTATATATATATATATAAGTGAAAACAAAAATAGGTATTTGGGAGGAGACCAGGAATATCAGTGTTCCAGTTCTGTTTTTCTGACTCTTCCTTTCAGAAAGTCTCCTGAATATCACGGTTACATGACAGCCAAGTAACCTGGGTTGGGATCACTGCTGAGTAGAGCAGACATGAGCTGTTGCATCAGAGCTGAGGCTCGTGCGTGTAGCTGTAACAGCTGATGCCGTTCAGCCCCCGTGCACTCCCCAAGAGGGGAGTTACACAGACACTGTCTGGCCAGAGCCTTCCCCCCTTTATTCCTCTGCCATTCATCAGCTGCACTTTTGCCCCAGCAGTCAGACAAAGTTCAGTTTGTGTCAAGCAGCAGTAAAGCAGCTTATAACCAAATACTGGCATGACTGAAAAAAGGATAAAAGTATATACTCAAATAAGTGACTGTGAGCCTGGAGGGCACAACCATTATAAACCATTATGTGACAGCAACGAACAGGAAAACAGGCTGAATACATAGAACTGAGCTAAGCACACAATGGCCGTAGCCTTCAATATAGTCACGTACTCTTGCTACCTATTCAGCATCTTTCTAAATGATTGTTTCCAAGAAACACTCAATTCAAAAAGATAATCAGGCCATTTTAGAAAGCTGGGGTGCCCACAGAACTGATAGAGAATCTGGAGTACTCTGAACACACCTAACTGTGCTGGACTCCATGGCGGCTTCAAAGAGAGAGAGCTGCAGAGCCCCGCGAGGCCACGGGCACGAGGCAGCTGCCTGCTACTCGTCTCTGCCAGGACAGCAGCGCTCCCAACACGCAGCACAGCAAGATTCTAGACCTCATAAGAGCTTTTAGTGCTACCTATAAAAATGCAAACACCTCAAAAAGATGAGCCTGAAATCTCAGACTACCAAATCTCAAACATTGGGAAAACTCAAGACACTTAAAAGCTTTTCCAGTGTGGGCCTAATTTATTTCTTTAAATAACATAAATGAGCTGGTAGAAAAACAGGAAAGAGAACTCAACCTCCTCCTGTAGGCACCAATTATTGTTAATTTGCACTGGCTACCAGAAAACCTTTGCTAAGCAGAGAAATTTAAACTAAATGCAAGTAGCATAAGCACATGCTCTGAATAAACTGCATTTTAAAAACTGCAACTGGAGTGATACCTTCAGAATTAACCACAATTATTCCTTGCACGCCCTTCTGGCTCTGAATTCGCTTCAGTGTTTCTTCCACCTCAGCCTGCAAAAACAGAAAATGCAAATCAATGAAGATGAGACATCGTGATGCTTTGTGATCTGATGCTTCATTATTGCAAAGCTTTCTTTGCAATAATGGACCTGAAAATAAAGCTGCCCCAAGATAATTCAAGCAGATACGAACACTTCAGAGATCAAAGGAGAGACATCTTTGATACTACCATTTCAGTAAGTCCTTCTCAGTTTTTTCCCAGTTTTCTTTGCTCATTTTTGAGGAGCACATCACCCACTGGTGATGCTAACTTGGATTCTCTTCTCTTTTTTTTTTTTTTTTTTTTTTTTTTTTTTTTTTTTGCCATTTCCTCTCTTCTCCAAATCCTGGTGCAACCTCATGCATCGCTTTCTTACTGTAGCTTGCTGGCTGTCACCTGGAAGACTGTCTAGTCAGGCTGCTATATATGCTGGTGTCGTGAAAACAAAAATCACCTAGTAGAACACATAAGGAATTTGAAAACAGAATAAAAAAAGATAAACTCCAGTGTGTGACTGTCTTCCCTGTTATGAAATGAAAAGCAAAGCTGAAGGCTCAGCTGACAGTTCCCTGGCCTCTGTAAAATCACCAGCAGCCTCTCAAGAGCTGTCAAACCCCTCTGCAAAACCCTCATTGCTACAGGAGGCGCATCAGCGCAGCCGCCCAGGCCGGCACCAAAGCTCCATCCCGCTGCAGATGGGACCCTCAGCAAGACGGCGCTGCTCGAAGCGCAGACAAAGCTGCACGAAAACGGCCGGTGCCGCTAGACAGGGGACACCCGAACCCAGCGGACAGGGCGGATTCGTGTGGGGCGTTTGCTGAGTCCCGCGGTAACCCCCTCCGTGCCGCCCCCAAACGAGCTCCGCGCCGGGGAACGGGGCCCGTCCGCACGGAAGCCCGGGGCCAGCAGCAGCCTCCGGGCCCGGGTAATGGAGGCAGCTCCCCCGCACTCGCGTACGGAGCCGGAATCCCCGCCGGGCCGCGCCGCCTCCCGCCCGCTTCCAGAGCGTCTTGGGCCTCGCGACACCGGAACCGGCGCCGCCCGGGGCCCCGCGCCCCCTCACGCACCATCTCGGGCGGCACCGGCGCCGGCACCGCCCGGGGCCCCGCGCGCCCCGCGGCCCCTCACGCACCATCTCGGGCGGCGCCGCCTGCACAGCCCAGCCACGGCCCCACGCGCATGCGCCCCCGCCCCCTTCCGGGCGGCAGGCCCCGCCTCTCCAGGGCTCGCTCTACGGCAAGCGAGGAGGGTCAAGCGCCGCCGCCAGGGGGCGCCGCGAGCCTTACGGCGTGCCGCCATTTCCGCGCGTTTCGTAGTGACTAAAACCAGATTTTAAAAAAGTTAGTACCAGGAGTCCACGTCAAGGGGGCTGAAAAGGCCCCGCAAGCGGAATAATCACCTCCTAGGGAGCCGGACAGGCTGCAGAGGGGAGCAGAGGAAGCCCCGGCAGGGGCTGGGGGGACCTGCCGAGAGCAGCTCTGCAGGGAGGGCCCCGGTGCCGGTGGACGAGGTCCCGCCGAGGCAGGAAGGCGCCAAGGGCGCCCCGCGCTGCACGGGGAAGAGCGGCGGGAGGATCCCGCCCCGCTGCGCAGCCTGCGGGGCCGCAGCTGCAGGGGACAGGGAGCTACGGGAGGGAGCCCAGGGAAGGGCCAGGGAGATGGTCCCAGAACAGCCCAGACCAATATTCCATGTGGAGCACAGGAGCCAGACTCCTCCCAGGCAGGTCCTGGGACAGGGCAAGAGGCAAAACACGCTGGAGATGGCTGCACCTGGCCCTGCTAAGTCACATCTCTGCAGGAGAACTAGGAACCAGGGACACAGGAAGGATTTTTTTTTTTTTTTTTTTTTTTTTTTGCGCCCCAAGGCCTACGGAACTTATACTCTCAATTGTGGACAAATACCATAAGTAAAGACCAGAAACACGGCAAACCTCTCCCGGTGAGCATTAATAGAGCATCTGAGAAAGCTCCTCCTGCTGCACAACTCGCCCCGCTTCCAGGATGATGATACCGTGTTTCAACCGCAAGGCTCTGCTCCCACTGCAAGGATACATCCTATTTCACCTGTTTTGCAACTACTAGGATACAATCAAGTATCTTAAAAACGTTTCCACCCGGCACCTGAGTTCTTCTTCTAGATAATCTCTTAATATTTTTTTTTTCCTAGTTCCTGACACTCCCCTCATTTCTGATGAGGAAAGGAAAAAAAAATAAATGACCTTTCGTCACAAATGCACCTCATCACTGCTATCCCTGCAGCAGAGATGGAAGGAAATGCCCCATCCACGGCTCCTGTGCCACCAGCACATGGTTGTTTGCAGACTGGCTGCCTCCTGGGGGAAGGAGCCCCAGGTCCTTTAGGACTAAATTTGGGATTTATTCTAGATGGGGATTCTAACAGTGACAAGACAACCATGAGCCAAGGCTGAAGTCTAATGAATTTCCATGTGGAAGACCTTGGCAGAAGAGTTCTTGGGAAAGAGATATTCCTAAAGGGAGTTAGCTTGAAGGAGGACTTCCCATAGCCTCACCTGCACCCGAAGAGCAGACACACAACGTCTGTCTGTATGTACACGTTTGCTTCGTGACACCATAGGAATAACGACAAGACAACCATATCTTTAAGTAGGTTTTATAAAAGTATTTGACTTACTGAGATACTGTTACAGTTACCTGAGTATTTGAAATTACAATGCAAGGAAATCTCAACAACAAATTTCAGTACAGTATTTTACAATCCAGTGCTGCTGATCCCAGTTTGTATACCAGTTCACTAGAGCACATATACACAGAACGATGATTATGAAAGAAAATTAAAAGATACCACAAAGAGGGGGCTGGAGATAACCAGTATAATAGAGCTTAGATTACAAATCCAGTGCAGCATGAAAGAAAAATGCCAACTAAAAAAAAAATCTTTTTTTTTCTTTTACATTTCACAGAGAATAGGAAAAAAAAACAAGTTTTAATAGAAGGAACTGGATTAAAAAATAAAATTCCATATTAAATCAGATGAAGACATGGTGCATTTCCTGCACACTTCCTTAATACAATGATGTTTCCTGAGCTACCCGAGACAGTAAGGCTTTGTTAAATCTTAGCTCAGTGGCTCAGCATTTCATTAATTCTCATAAGGCAATATTCTCAATAAAAGTTAATCCAATACTTGGAAATTTGCATCAATTGACAGTTGCACATGAATATATTCTTGTGCAATTAATTTATGGACCCAATTAATTTATGGTCCCAATTAATTTATGGACCTCAGGCTGCTAAACCAGTTGAAGCAACAGGAGATGCACTAGATCTCATCTGAAAATCTTGCTTTAGTTCAATTCGGAATGACTTATTATCCAGTATATTATACTCTATGGGCTTATCCACATGAAGTTGCTACCAAAAGAACAGAGGAGTGCATCAGTGGTTCATTCTGTTTCTTTTTTATTTCTACACAACATGCTGTAGAAAATTAACAGATCCGTTAGCACTTACAATGCTTACAAAGTAAAATGGGCAACTAATCTTTAATTCTGTCTTCAGAAATATTTCTGTTTAACACAGTAAGCTTATTTTAAATTCTTATATTTGGGGCAAATCCAATGTTTTAGATTTTTTTTCCCCCAGTGAATTCTTTAATTGCAATATTTGAAAGTTATTTCTGGTGCTTGGGATATCCAGCTCCCTTTCCCCCATTCTAATACAGCAGAAAAGACATATAAACATGCTATTTAAATTAAAGAAAGAAAAAAAATGGTATAAGTGGAATCCCAGACTGCAAAAATATATACAAGCATTTACCTTTTTCCTGAACTAAACATTTCAATCATAAAAATATTAAACAGCCATACCCTATAGAACTAGGGCTAAGGCTATTTCAATTATAACTACTCTTTATTTTAAAAATATAGGGCTGAAAGCCTTTTGGGTGATATTTATACATTAACAATATTTCTAGGTTCCCTACATGAATCATAAAGCATTATGCAGAACACAAACTATCTTTTCATAGCTTAATCTTGCATTATCTTGCTTAATTTAATCTCTCTTGTAAATATGTTAGATAACTAGATTCACTGTAAGAATTAACATCAAGAGAAAATATTTATAAGGCTTTTTTTCTCCTCATGAACTGTGTACTGTAAAATAGCCATCAAATATTTTAAAGTTGGCATATTTTTCTCCTAGTAAAACCACCAAGTCAGGTTAGTTCTCACTACCAGGGAGAAGATGGAAGTGGGTCATTTCTGCACCCTCAGAAACGCTTTACGGTTTCCTTAAAGCCGCATGGCCAGTCGCCCATCGCAGGGTTAATCATCTGCCTTCCAGTACATGGGTATCCCTGTGTAGGACCTGAAAAACTCTCTTGAAGTCAGTTATAAAACTGTAGTGTCTTGGTTCTTCTTAGCCCCCAATCATTTTTTTTTTTCATCTTTTAGTTAAAATTGAAGGGATAGCAGGAAGGAAATACTCTTTTCAAGACTGGAAATTCAGTTTTATAGTATCCCACTGTCCTGTTCCAACTCTAAACATAGAAGGCTCTTAAAAACAGCTCTTATCCCAAAGCTCTGAGATGCAGCTATGCTTTAACGTGTGCTACATGCCATTTCAAGTGTCACATCTCTTTTTGCGGACAACAGCCCATCACATTGAAGTTTGCTTTCCTCCTTTCAAGTAAGAAAAGAGCTGACCATAGCTAAAAAGTGCATTCAGTCTAAAGGAGCAGGAAAATGTACAATGCCACTGTAAACCAGAAGAGAACTGAACACCAACAGAGTCTAAAAGGAAGTAAAACACGTTCTTCATCCAATAAGAACTCTCTACAAAAGTTATTTGCTATAAGTAGCTATAAGTAGAGGATGAATTCATTTAGAAATCTCCCCCAAATTCTGTAGAACTATCTACTGATGCTCCAACGTTTCAAAAAAATCTGTGATCTGACTGATCTTTCTAGCCTCCTTAGCCTTAGCCAATATCGCCCTTCAGTTCATCACCAAAAAAAAATGATAAGTATTATCATTTTTTAAATCCAGTTGTTTTATATCTCTTCCTGAGAACCCAATAAAATATCTGGAGAAAAATGACTGCAACATGTGAGAACAACTGAGTATAGTTTCCATTAACACTTGACAAAAAACTTCAGTCTGTGAGCATGAATCTAAATGGAATCAGTGCAATCCTAGGTGGTCTTGACTTTTTCAAAATGGGTAAGTACCACAGTGGTTTTATTATTGTAAAAGACAAATGAGTTATGAAGAAAAAGATGAGAATTCTTCCAAGTGAACATGAAAATGTTCCAACAACTTTGGGCAGGTGTTTATTTCGCTGGGGAAAAAAAAAAAAAAGGATTTTTGGAAAAAAACCATACAAAAATCCAAAGCTGTGCCTTGGATTTGTGCCACACTTTTACATCCCCTTAACAGCAGCTTGAATCCAGCTGGCATGTGAGCAGACTCCAGGTGGGGAAAAAACAGTCTGATCACACTTGAGTTAGAAAAAATAGCATAAGCAACAAATCTGCTTACAGTACCCAGAGGGTGGCTACAGGCTGGCTCTAATAACACTGCTGCAAAGAGGCTTATGAGGATGCTGCAGCATTGCAGCTACCAATGAACTTCCCAGTGCATCAGTAGCAAAAAATGCTACTAAAAAGGAAAGACAAAACTATTCTTAAAAATCCGTCTGTCGTTAAGGACACATTCTAATTAATGAACAGTGAGATACAGCAGAGCCCAAAGCTGTTTTAAATATCTTAGTTCATAATTCATCTGATTGCTCATTTGATTTCTGAAAGTGCTCAGTAGAAATCCAGAGTTAATGTGGGTAAAACCTCAGGATAACATCCATTTACTTACACACTAGTATGTTAAATAAATCCAAGTCGAGTCTACTTTACAATGAAGTGTGCAACAAGCAGAAGTGAAGAACATACATCATGTGTTGAGTTCACATTCTTCAAGGTGCAAATTATAACTAGTTATTCTTGCCCAAATCCTTCTGTTTCTTCAATTGCGAATAACAACTTTTCCTTCAACTGCTCATAATTCTTATAGGGTGGAAGGTCTAAGCGATTGAAACTGAAAATAAGAAAAGAAACATAAGTATTGAAAAATAATTTAAACATCACCGAAAAATCTGCTATGAATGTGAGTGATTAAACCTTTTGCTATGTAAAATGGATGCAAGAATTAATTCAGCTTTTTTATTGTTGGAAGTGGAAAAGAAAGTCCTGGAAAATCCTGGATTTATAACCCTATCAAAAGCTGACCTCAAACCAGAAATCACTTTTTTCTGAGAGCAAAAGTTTCAGTACAAATACTTCAAAAGAGCTAGTCTTACAGAAATGCAGTGTATTCAGTAATAGGACTCACTACACTTCCCTAGCTGATTAACTACAGATATTATTCATACTTGAAAAGTTAAACTTGTTCATTTTTACTGAGTAGTAAAATGAACATCGGCTACCTTTTCTCCAGAGTAGAGGATGTGTGAATAGAGCTAATAATTTTATTATCAAATGGAGCTCAGTGAGAACAAAAAAAGTCAATCCCATCTTCATTAGAAAGTACTGTTTATTATTTTAAATATTCAGTAACACGCAAATCCACAAAATTCAATAATAGAACCTACCCCATGCCACAGAATAGTTTTCCAGAAGCTCAAATTTTATTCAGTGATAAAACTGTTTAGCATAAGCTCGGTCTTTGATTTCACGCAAAGACGTTTAAGCAGATTACCCTTTTATGAACAATCTCCAAGTAGATAGAACCACAGTAATACTCTGATTTATTACATACTTACCAAGTGTGACTTCTAGGTAACCAGTTTTCCTTTCCAACTTTTTCAATACAAAATTTTTGGGGTCCATTGCTCCCTGTAACAAATTCAAGGAAATCATTCCTTGCTCTAGTTAACTTAGTATCAGTAACAGTAGTCAATATATGACAACTGAAATATGAAAAACTTAAAAACAAGACACGGCTATCATTATTCACACAGAATAAAAGTCCCTCCCTACACAGCTCTATCCAGATAAAAGTATTCATCATGTGGACTGCACAAACTTAAAGAAATGATTTTCAAAGCAACTTGAAAGGGTAATGGATATTAACAATCTCTCCTTGACTCTTACTGTCATACCTGAAATATATGGAGGACTTACTATTCGATATAAAAAAATCACAAAAGTGACCATAAACAAAAAAAATGTGCTAATCCATTAGAGGGATTCGCATGCATACCCATGAGGTCAGCAAATCCTCCCACTGGTAATCTGCAGGTTCCAGTAACAAACTGCAGGAGTCTCATTCGCTTCTCATTATCTATTTCTTTTACAAACTGAAAAAGAATAATTGAAATAAACATTTAGACAAACATCTGCTATGTGTATTTTCACTTAATCATCCACAGATTTAAAAATTACACAACTGTTAAGAATAAGTGGATTAGCTGTAAGAGATTTTATTTACATACTACTGATCTGTTCAGCAATTCTGATTATTGCTCACTCAGTTGTAGCTATAACTCTGTAACTTCTGTTGTTCTGAGAATAAAACAAATTCTACAAACCTGCCAGAACCAAACTATCTGCCTGCTGGTCCTGGTATAATGCCGGTAGATGGTATGTCTTTGCCAGTCGTTCAAATCAATTTCTTGCATTCCACATAAAAGCACCTTTTTTGGGGAAAAAAGGGAAATAAACACACAAGTTATCACTCCCGTTCTATGGCTGCCCATCAAGCAGCAAAGAACATGAACTGCACCACATTTGGAAGTATCTGTCTGCAAAGACTGCTCACTCACTTTTCATTTTAAGCTTTATCCAAAACTTCCACAACAAAGAATAATCATTGCTCATCAAGTGTATTTTGAGAGGCCACAAAATAGCAAGGGTCACATTCATGAAAAAGGGAATAATTGCTTGCATTTGGATGTTCAAACCAAAAACACAGAGTTTACCATTGCCCAACCATATAATTCTGTGCTGGGTATAATCTGTTTGGTTTTCATCTTTTCAGATTAAAGAGGTACGTCAGGAAGTGTAATTTTGTGAGATGAATACCAGCTAGAACCTGGTCTACTCTATATTTAGTCATCCATTGCATATGTGGTTTTATTTTCCTTTGTGTCAGGTTACTCATTCCTAAAACATAAGTCAGTCAAATTGCTGAGGACTTCAAAAGAAATTCAACAACAATTTTCTTAGAGGCTGGCAAACAGGAAAGCAAAAGGAAGCATATTAATCAAATACGACTTTATGAAGTTTTCCTCTTATTCCCTATGAAAGAGAGCTGTCAACCTCAGTGAACTCTGTTCTGCAAAAATACTGTAATTTATCACATGCAACAAACTGACTCTAGTGATAGTTAGGGAACCCTTTACCTCCAGTTCCTTGGCATCAAAATACTGCAGATACTGTTGTGGCAGAATTTCATTGAAGCCCTCAAAGAAAGCTTGTGTCTGCTCCTCAACACCTCGGGAAAGCCTCCATTCTGCTACCAGCCTACAAAAGAAAATAATAAAGATCATGTAAACTGGTCCATGCTGCCTCAAGTCCACACCTTTTGTTAGCCTATTCTGAGATGAGCTGTAAGATATGTTAAAAATATTATGGAAAGTCTGGAAAGTTCTGGGGATAGAGCATTGTATAACTTGATTTGTAACCTTTACTTTGCGCAAATAAGTTTTTAAATGCAAGTTAAAATCCTATGTTTCCAATGACTCTGCAATGGAAAGTATTTAGGCTCAAAGAGGAGGCAGCATCTATTCAGTGATTATATTAATGAGTGCACAGCAGTCCCTAGATATTTGAGGAAAGAAAGAAAAACGCAGAGCTATCTTTGTCTAATATTCTCCCCAGAAATCTCAATCATTATCCATGGAAAGGTAAAAAAACTAGGTCAAGTTGTACTGGTGAAGATAAGTAGGACTGCTAGCTTACCAAGAAACGACTATGTCCATTTGGAAAGTTCCATATTTGTTTCTGTTAATCATGAAACTTTGCTCTGTGGCAGAAACTCCACTCTCCATTAATAAAAGGGTGAAAAGCAGGCAGGAGACCCGAAGAACCTGAACCCAGGGAGAAGGAGATATTATGCTGAATTCAAGCCTAACCTGTCAGGAGAATTGGAGTCTAAAGGAGAGCGAGCTATTTTCTGATTTCAATCCTAGAAACTTTTGGGACTAAAAGCAGGACCCAGAGCAAACCACAGAAGAGTATGAGTGAAGCTGGAATCCGAGCTCTCCCTGGGTTCCTGGAAACTAGGAAAGGATGGTTTTCTGCAGATCCTCCCCATTTTCAATCCCAATATGAACATTTTGCAAAACTGCAGTATGTTTTTTTCTGCAAATGTTACCTTTTCTGTGAAGCACTGAAATGTTTTCACAGATTACTCATGCAACAAAACCAAAATCCACTCCCTTCTCCCTTACAGCTCCTCCTGGAAAAGGGCACTTCACCAAAATCATCACAAGAGAGAGGAAAACTACAGCAAGATTCAGCTTATTTTGTGCCTGCAATATATGTTCTCCTTTGGCAACCACACACTTCACCTAATCTTATATGTTAAGGATCATGCCTTAAAGAAGAGCTTATGTACTACTGCACATTAAGGAAAGGATATATCAAAACAAATCAGCAGGAACATTCTTTGTGAAAGACACTTTTCTCCTAATCTAGTGCCCGAAAACATTCCCATATTACAATCATAATGCTTAGCTTATGACAATACAGGTTATTCCATCATTCCTAACATGGTGCTCTTAGAAATGCCAAGGTCTAACTGTACTATAAGACCAGTTCAGCATCACTTATTGGTTTTAAAAACTAAGAATTATCAAGAATGCATCCAAAAATGTTCAGTTTGAAACAAAAATGGATCTCTAGAATATGAGTGCTGAATTAGTGCAATTCAAGTAATAAATGCATGCAATGATTTGCTGAAATACCCAAAATACATATTTTTCATTATGATATTCTGTTAATCTCCAGCGGGAATATATATCAGCTCAATTTTCTGCTTAGCATGGATTTTTATTTCCATTTTCTCTTTCAAATATGACATAAGTAACTGACACTTGTCAACATCAGCAATTACTCATAAGCAAGTTTCCAAAGATGCTTCAGGTTATTACATAGGTGGACAATCTTTTCTTACTAGAACTAAAGAAAATGGCATAAAGAAGTATTTTTAAATCGTCATTTGTTCTTACCTAATATATTCTTCTTTGTTTTCTTCTGTGACTAGGATGTTGCTACCATTTGGTTTCAAATCATGGCTTTTGATTTCACCTAGAATTTCTTTATCAACTGAGAAAAACATTTCCAAGCCGCATTCTTCAATATCATTCTCTCTGTAAGAAAAAAGAGATATTGTAAATACTAGATAAAGATCTCATACTCAGTACAGAAGATGTACGTTAAAAAAAAAAAAAAAAAGAAAGAAAAAACAGGATTGGGGTTCACAAATGAAGTTAAGGAAGCATTACTTAAAAAATAAAGGTGGTTTTGCAAGATATACTGACTTCATTTTACCCATGGCATGGAATACATGAATACACATGAAATTCATGAAAATACACTGCAGTCTTGGCCAGCAATTTTTTCGTAGTAGTACCAATAAATTAGTCATTCACTAAGGCTGACATACTACCTAGCTGACTCCATCTAATAGCTCAAAGCAGTACAGAAACTTTTCAAAGGAATAATATTTTTGCATGTGTTATGGCACAGTTGCTTCTTCTAAATGGTAACAAAGACCTTGCTAAAGTGAAGGTGCCCTTTTTCCTCCAGGTGATGCCAAACCAGAAGTAACTAAGTTTTTTTTTTTTTTTTTGTATGCTGATGTGATCTTCAACTCTCACATATTTATGGATCTATCTGGTGACCATATTCTAAAATGTTCTAAGCTCCTAAATTAACAAAATGTACATTATTTCCTCTCCTGCTGAAGAGGAATTCTATTTCTTGAAGACATAATATAGAAGGAAAGTTTTGCTAATCTGTAACCAGCAGATGCTGCTTTAATAAACTTTACTGTCTCTATAAGGTTTAATAACGCGCAGAGTAACAGGCATAGCAATGCAATGTGTACGTTGATGTGTGCTTCCATAATGTGAAGAGTCACCCATCTATGCAGTGGTGCTCAGGACCATTTTCTCCAAGAGAGACTGAAAAAAAAACAAGACAGTTTTCCTGTATCATAATACAGAAATGACAGTCTTGGATGCACCACCACTGTGGTTTATCTAGCAATGTCATGTGATGGTACTTCAGAACTTCATCACATGAAAATTTAGACGAGAAGAAAGGCTTCTGACTGATGGATGACTAAATACCTCAAATAACATTAATCTTTCCTTTAAAAAGGAAACAGACTTTCATCTTGGGTCAGGATAGAGGAGTATCTGGATACTTGGTCTCATGTTTCTTTGTGAGACATGCATGTGAAAAAGGAAAGGAATTGCATAGCCTTCATCATTTTCTAGTATTAGTGATTTATTAAAACAGTTTACCAGAAATGGTGGGAATGTAAAAAATAGCTATTCAATAGGAGATGCTACAAGCAGATTCAAAAATCCTGACAAATTTATCAGTCTTTTGAGGATGAAAGAAATTATGCCTTCCCTGTTAGACATGATTTCTTCCTACAGATTTCTGACTGTTTCCATTGGCATTGCTAACAGACAGATTCCCCTGTGCTAAACCTGAAATTTCCATTTCTTGGCTTAGAGACCAATGTCTACAGCCCAGAGGTCTGAAGTCTGTTCTCCAGAAAGTTCATATCCTTGAGTGCATTTTTTTTTTTCTCAAGGCAGTAAAGCCTTCTTGGACTCCAGCTTCAAAGAACTCTGTATCACTGCAGAAATTGCTGTTGATGTGTGGGTCATATCTGCTCCAAAAATTTCTTCCTACTGCCTTAAGCTTTCCTAAAATTTTCTTCTTTGACAATCAAATAAAAAACAAGAATACTAAAAGCATTAATTGTGGATTAATAGAAGCATATGCAGCCACCACAGCCAAGTTGTTTAAAACCTTAATTAACGGATTAGGGAGACAAGAACTGTTACTTGACAGTCCTAAGTTCTCTGGTTCCTTACTTCAAAGGTAGATTTTTCCTGTCCTTGACAAAACCTTTCACTAGGGACTGCTGGCACCCAAGAAAAGTTTCACACCAGCCATCACCTGGATGGTACCTGGCAACACGGCAGGCTTTGAAATACAGGTGAGAGGCAAAAGCAACCTGCCTTGTCTGCAACAAGCCCCTATGTACTGCCATGGCCAGGCAGTCCAGCGCCGACTTCCAAAAGCCTCTGTGCTATTTTCTGAGCCATCATAAATAATATATTGTCCAAAAGAATCATGCACGGATTAAATATGACACTGCAGCAGTACTGGAAGAGCCTGTAAGTCTCCGGTGTGGTCAGTGAAAAGCATTACTGTAAAACATGTGAAAGGCAGCGCTGGACACACGTCTCCAGCTTAGGCGCCCTAGACACACAAATACAAAGATGAGACTGTGCCTAAGGATAATAGCTTAAAAAAATACGCTTTTATTATCAACCTTCCACAGATGATTAATGAATTGTTAAGGGGAATGATTTTATATGCATAACTCACCAGTTAGTCACGAGATCATCCACCCATAGTAGCTTCCCCCATGATCACAGATCAATTACTGTATATTTCTTCTCTATAACTTCCTCAAAAACACCTTGCATTTTCAGGATCATATTTGAGCCCTAAAATACCTCTAGTTATAAAATAACAAATGACCCCTACCTTAAAAAAAGTATATATGCATGTGTGTATATATATATGTGTGTGTATATGTATATATATATAGGCTATATATATATGTATATATATATAGGCTATATATATATGTATATATATATATATAAATACACACACACATACACACACACAATCGGACTATGAAACAGCAAGATTCGTGACTTAAACCTTTGAGACCTTTTATTCTTTCTCAGGTCTCAGTTTCATGGCCAAAGATCAATATAGCTTTGTCATCAATATTTCAACTTACTGCAGCTTTTAGCCACAAATGATCGGGTACAGAACATACTACTTAAAAAATCAAAGCAAAATCCACATCTCTATTTGCAAATATAACCTGAAGCCCTTCCCACCTCCTCACTACTTCAGAAAACATTTCTATGATTCATCACTGTGGTGATGACCATATTCTGCCTTTTATACCTAATTTTGATTAAAAAAAAAAAAAATCAATGTATCCCAATTTTGTATGAAAATTACAAAGCAATTTTAAAACATTTTTAATTGATTTTATATCATTCTTAAGTATAGTACATTTCATTTCATTAGCCAGCCATAAGAGACTGATTTTTTTCTGCTAAACTTGTTTCATTTTTACAGAAGCAACAGTATTTTTTTATTTTTATTTTTGGAAGAAGAAAAAAATCAGCAATGAAACTTATGGAAACTCTTAATGGTTCACAAGGACCAAGAACTAGCATATTCTGGAATCCTGCTAATATTAAATAAGCACAGAGTTACAGTGCCTTTAAATCTGACAGGTTTTAAAATTATTTCTAAAAATTCCTTTAACACGTTTTTCCAAAATAACCATGTCTCTAAAAACTCCAGATCCATTTTACATGTCGCTTTCTGGAGAATCTATTAAGGAGTAGAAAAGGAAAAATTCAAGGAGTACGAATGTAGAATGGACAGATGAGTGACAATGCATACACAGAAGGCTGTATGGATGTAGGTAGATATGGTCTTGAATCATCCAGACTGGTGCAAAAACTCAATGCTAGCTATAAAGGTGCACGCTAGCTAATTTTAAACGACTAACCTCAAAGTCAGATTTCAAGGATAACTGAGGAGTTGTGACAGGAAGTAATAAGCTACATTTGTTTACTTTAAATTATAGTACAACTAAACAATTTCTAAACAAACCATACTCTTTAGAAAGAAAGTGTTAATGAATGGTCTGCTTTCTCATTTTTTTTAATCAATTATCTGAAAATGTTTCATTGGAATTTAGGCAAGCCTTTTAAGAGTGTGCGAGACTACCACACCTGAATTATCACTAGCTAGAATTCAAAAAGCAGTGAAAATGGAATGCGAGATTCTGCACAGAATATTCAGTAAACCAGAAAGGCAATTCCAGCACTTCTCTGTAATTGATATATTCTAATGCTCAGTGGGCTTTTGATAATAAATTTACTATTCCCTGGCATAAGTGAAAAATCAACAACATTTTATTGCTATTGCAAGAACAAAATCAAATCAAACTCACTTTACCCAGATGAGAGAGTTGTAAAACTCTGGGTCAACAGATTCTAAATCCTTGAGTCCTACTGGCTTGTTTAGGATACGTTTATAGAACGGCAGAGAGAAACCAGTGTCAATGAATTTCCCATGGAACAAAGCCTGAAGAACATGAAAACAGACAAAATAATGTAAAGGATGACTGAATACCTAATACGACAAAATTTTGTACTCTGTACCAATGACATTTGACAGCCATAAATTAAAGCATCTAGAATATCATGACTGCTAATATGTTTAAACCATTTATTTCAAAGGCAGATGTATGCAAACACTTGATAATAGTTTCAGCTCAAAGATCAATTATTTAAAATTATCCATCTAATGCTACAATATTTATCTATAGAAGAAAAACAGGAGATTTTTTTCTACTTTTGAACTTACCATGGCAATGAATCTTCCAATAAAACGGAAGTATTTCAAATGGTCAGGATTAATGTAAGAAGCCGGGTTTATCTGTAAGCAGTAGTTATCTTTCCCTGCATATTCAAACAGGCAATACATTGGGTTCAAAACTTCATGGGACAAGAGAAAGAACCATTCCCTGAAAATCATAAAAGCAAAAACAAACACATCAGTTGCATTCAAAAATTATTTTAGTTAATTCATCCGCTGAAAAGTGTCTTAGGAACTTGCTTACGCATAGGCAGTGAACCTGACTTCATTCCAAGTGTAGGGCTATACCAAACTCTTAACACAATTTAGCAATTACTACGTAAAATTACCACCTTATACAAATATGAATGGTATGGAAAAGATAACCCATCTTAATGAGCAGATTAGACTAGTTCTTTTAAGACGTCTAAACATAGAGTTTTAGTAAATGATAATTAATACTTCTCAGTTACATTCCAGTAAAGACTTCTGACTTGAAAAGGGATTTCTATTCACTTTCAGTAGATCTTTATTTTGACATTAATGGCTTTGCCAAAGGCTTGCTCTAGCTCTGTAAACTTTTTATCTTCTCTACTCATTGAGACATTCAATTAATTCCTTGTGTGATTTAAAAAATGTACAGAATCATTTTAAGAGAGATTTAAGATAGATATTAAGATAGATAGAACCATTTTAGTTGCATACTCTAACAAAAGATGAAGTATAAGCTTCACTAATATTTTTAAAGCATTGCAGTCTAAGTATCTCCTTTGGAGAAGCTTTCACTTGAGCAATTTGCAGTTTTTTTTTTGCCATTGTAATTTGATTTACCTTGCAACACCTCCATAATCTAAGCCTTCTTCACCAGGGAAAATAACCCACAAACGTCTCCGTAGATCCTGAGGGCTGAAGCTCATTATCTTAGTAAAAGAAAAACAATCAATTTGTATTTAGAAAATGGTTACCAGCACAGGCTAGATTTATTACTACTTATTAATCAAACAATATAGCATATAATACATCAGAACATCAAATGGAATTTAAGGGTTTGGTACTAACCCCTTTCCTACCAGTAGATGTGACAAGAGAAAGACGGAAAAGAGAATAATTCTTAAATGACAGACTGACATATTTAGGTCAGCAGCCAATCTGTAAGTGTACAACAAAAACCTCACCAATAAGTGAGAGAGTAACAGGGAGTAATGTTTGTGCTTTCTAGAATTACATTCTGAACAGAATCTTCGTTACACTTAATGAAGCTAGAGAGGCAAAGGAATAATTTTTTAAGCCCACAATAATAAACATACATATTTTTTTTTCTCCTGTTTTATAGCTTTACCCCCTAAAAAAGAGGATGGCTGGTAGTTCTGCACCAGCAAGAATCATAGTATTAAATTATTTGCTTTAGCAGCTATGTCCAATGTTGATTTGATCAAATGTCAGAGTTTTTCATAGCAAAACAGGGCTTTGATTTCCCATAAGAGTACTAAGCTTTTGTTTCCAATGAGACAGACAGAACTTGGAAAAAAATCATTATTTTCAAGTCTCTCCTACATGTCTGGAAATTATTACAATAAATTTATATCTCTGATAGAAGTAGGTAGGTGCAAACGATAAATTATTAATAAGCATAAAAATAGCTCAGATCTTTGTGATTTTATCATCTAAACTATTGATGAGACACACTTTTCTACAGTGAATCTAGGTTTGATGATATTTACATGATTACATAATCTATCTCTTGATTCTTTTCAATACAATATGATTTTATTACCTTTGCAATTATTGCAAGAGGACAAAGTGCAAATTTAGGAATTAAGGCTGCAGCCAACTTTCCATTACAGGATTTACTTTGTCCACTTTAATCCCTTATATTTGCAGACATGAGTGCTCTAAAAGACAATAATAGCCTATTGCACTAATACTTATTGCTTCTGCTAAGCTAGTTTACAGTAATTTGAACAAGAAGATATTAAGTTTTAACATGTTATTCTGTGTGTATGAATTTCCTGGCTTGACACATCAATGATAATTTCTAAGTCACAAAGCGCGAAACATGTAGGATTAATAAAACTCGGCTATTGACAGTAAGGACAGAAAATGCTGAAAGGTTCTATCTACTTAGATAAGGTCTGCATTTTCTTAAGTGACTTTTAAATCAGAAAAATGCAGAGGGGCTAGAGGAATCTCATATTGTTTTCCTTGCACCTCCAATCTTATTTCAATTTATCTTGCTGGATTGACAAACCACAGCTTTCTGCTTCTACCTGACAAAACAACCAGAGCGACTTATTGCCACAATGAAAATTAAAAAAAACATCAAAAAGTACTTAAACTGTAGAACCATATTTTTTAACTCTGGCTTAGCTCTACTGATGCTATTGAGAATTTTACTAATATTTTAAACGTAAAAAAACTCAGAACTCCACACTTCAGCATCTTTTTACAGATTTAAATCTTTTTATATATGACTGTACTCTAAATACACTACTTCAAGTATAAACTTTTTTTTTTTCCCTATCACTTTAAAGGTATTAGCAAACTGTTAAAGTACCAAGAATGACACCTGACTATGGAGCTCATCAAATCAATGTTACAAAACCATTACTAAAATATGTTTTCATGAAATACCTGTTGAAATGAGTCCTCGAACAATGTTTTTCTGCTCACTGTAATCTTTATGTGTTGTGGCATGGCCAGTTGCTGAAATGAAATATTTTTCAGAGATGAAACATGCAATCACCTAAAATTTCTAATAGTATGTTATGACTGTACATGTTCTTTTAAGAGGTACAGGTGAATTTCACTGTCCCATATAAAATAAAACTAGTGATGAAAATATTCTCAATTTTTATTTATTCTAAGAACTTGAAGTGAGGTATATAGGATCTTCTCACGCTGCTTTGAACAGGTTCAAATACTTTATTCTTACAAGTCATATGGAAGCATTAAGATCAAAATCATATTTTAAGTCAGCAAAACTATTCAAAAATAAAAAAATAGAGAATTTAGGTTATTTAGTACAAAATTCAAACAGAGAAATTAGGCAGGCTAGCCTCTCTGTTATTTTTTGAAGGATGATTAATCGATTCTTGAAAATTGTAATGTTTAAGCCCAGAAGTTTTTCCTAAATACCACGTTATTTATTTTGGTATGTGAGAAGTTTAAAGGAAAAGGACTGCCACAATCAGTCGGAGTTATGACAGAATATGCTAACCTGCAACACAGTAGATTCTGTGATGATTAGACATAAATGCTCTTTATCCTGCATTTTTTTTCTGGAAAAATGTATTTGTGCAGAAACTATATCTTGTACTAAATATTTAGTAATTACTTCTGTGCCTTGCTTTACTGAAAGCAGAAAATCCTTTACTAAAAGCAGAAAAAAAATATTCTGAAACTTATCACTTTTCAAAACCACTGTAACAAAACTGATAGCTATTTTTACTCTAAAAGGTTTCCAGCTTACCTCAGCTTACCTAGCTGTGAATATTCCATGGTTTGCACAAGGCCTGTATTTACCATTTCTTAATTTAACTCACATTTAATCTTACTTGAAAGGTATTCTACTTGAAAGTAAACAAACAAGCAACCAGTATTTCCAATAAATAATTCTGTACCTGACACCAGAAGCGGAAGTACTGAACCTTTGCCTTGAAATCGCGCACATAGGCTATCTGGGGTCCATTGTCTCTGAAACCAAAAGGAAAAAATGAATTTCAGTGTCATGATAATTTAAGAAAAAAAATGTCTGTACTTTTTATCAGTTATGTAGTCAGGTGGTTTAGTTGGCTGCCTAGTTTTCCAGTTGGCAAATTCTTTTGCAGTCACATTTTTTGATTTTGGAGGTGCACTTTCCTTGTTTAACTAAAAAACAATTAAAAAAACCTCATCTGTAATATTGTGGGGTGCATATGTATTATTTATTAACAGACCTGATTATTAAGTGCAAGCAAAAGAATTCTAACAGTTAGGGTGGGCAATTAACAATTCAATTTAAGTTGGGAATTAAATTTTGTTTTTGACTGCATCTTTGTTCCTGAAAATCCAGGAAATAGGGGCTTGAGTGTACAACTAAAAAGGCAGACGAGTAACTAGAAAGAAGGAAGGGATCTTGTTGTCGGAAGCATTGATGGACCCCTCCAAGACTCCCAAATCTTATCTAGTATTTGACAAGATGGATTCTGAACCACTCAGCACTGCCTTCTGCCGGGACAATTCTCAGTGGAATCAAAACTGGAAAATGAGGAAGCTTTGCTACTTGCCAAACCCTCTACAAAATAAAGAAAATCAAAAATGATGCCTGTTACACTTTACTTTAAAAGCCTAATACAAAAAAAAGACTTACAGAGCAGACTTGCCCGTGCGGGGATCTATATATGTGGTGGTTCTTCTATTGTGGTCAACAAAATATGGAATACCATCCACAGTAAATCGCATTTCCCAGCCTTCGGGTAAGGGTTTTTCATTTAATTGACTGTGCATACAAGAAAACATAAAGTAACTGATCAACTTAATACATGAAGTTAATTTTGCAACACTTCAGAAAGTAAATCTGAAAAACAACAACTTGAGAAAGTTTCTACTCAACAACATTTATTCTGCTTGTTTTCATCTTAAATATTAATGTCAGCTATCACTAAGTTGAAAATGCTTGTTTAAATAAGCATTAGCTTATCTGTAATAGCAACAAAAGAACTTCACAGAAAAATATATATATATAAATGTTGTGGATTTTTTCTCCACTTAAGTAATCACATTTTATCTTTTAGTTACTAGATTCTTATCCTAAAACTGACACCATTTTAGTGAACTTTTGGTATCTCACATATAATCATAGGTCAGTAGGGTGACCAAAATAAAAGAGTATCATGAAAATACAAATATTTATCTTGTACAATCTTTGATAACTTCTAATTCAAGTTTGGTATAAATATAAATGGACCTCAATACCCCTGGAAGACCTGGGTAGTATCATTTCACCGCGGTAATCGCAGATCGTCCTGCCCTCCATAAATCACATGATAGGCCCATGTTTCCAACTGTAAAGCCAGAATTTTGGTTGCTGGGTTGTTACTAAAAATCCAGCTGCTGCAGATGCAATAGATGGAAAAGCTGCCAGGCTTTTGGCTAAGGTCAGCAGTCCTTGCCCACGTATTAGCTCACTCCATTTCTTATTTCCTCTTATTTCTTTCCTTTGGGGACAGATAATGTTTTTTCACCAAATGGAAATGTTGAACTCAAGATGGAGGGGATGGGACAGAATATCTCCAAAGGGTCATAGCAACTCAACCCTGCACTAAAGCAGCACTCCGTCACTTTTAGTAATGCCTGAATTTTTTTCTTCTGCCCCATCTTAATATAAAGCCTGAGGCTTGGTAGAAGGTGGCAATGGAAAAAAAAGTTGGGGAGGATGTGAAGCTGGAGAAGGTGCTGAAGTTCTTTAGATTTCACCTTCTTTCTTTCCCTCTCTTAGTTACTGACTGCCTAGTAAATAATAATATATTGCTGTTTACCGAGACATTCCTGATAATTGTGCTATTAGCAAACAATATTTTGACAGCTTCCATTTTGTCTTGTACTTCTTTATGTATTTCAAGGGACACTGTCTGAGAAGACTATTTAGGACTACCCATCTTTCAGTTGCAAGCCATGTCTCCTAGTTCTCAGTGTCATTTGATAAACTGTCATTTCAGATCTATGTGAAATTGCAACCAGTTTCCTACCCCTGACTCCTGGGATCTTCCCACTGGGTAATACGTGTGTTGTGATTCACAAAATACACTCTGCCATTGCTGTCCGTTCTCTTTTCTGAAAGGAAGTAAAAATTGAAAATATTTTAGTATCTGCTTAATGCATTGCTCAGACTACTAATCATTCTTTTAAAAGCAAAGCAAAAAAAACAAAACAAAAAAACACAGACAAATAAAAAAAACGAATAGCCTCTGCATCAGTTTCTACTGTTTTAGAGTTTCTCTGCATCTGCTTTGACTCAACATCTTTTCATTCCCTTACTAGTCTATTGAGCAACAGGAATACACCTTAATAGTACCAACTGCTAATAATCATATGAAACTTCACAATCATCAATAGATGAAAAACTGTGCTGAAGTGTTCATGGATAAATTCCTTATATCCTTATATCCATATCTACATGAAGGAAAGGTCGACGTGGGAGATTGACCTTCACTAGATTTATTGGCCTGCTAACAGGTTTGCAAAATAATTTTCAGATATTTTTCAAAGTAAAAAATGTTAATGAATTAAAATATTGATAAAGCACAGTTTCCCATGAACAAACATTTACTAGGCTTTTATTTTTGAAATTAGAGGAAAAAAATAATTGGAAGAAGAAAAGCATAAGCATTTTTCTCCACCGGTGCTCTGATTATCATTGTGTGCCTTGCCTACAATACAGACAGCAATAATGGTTGAGACACATATATACAACTATCAGGAATGAACAGTGGAATAACTCTTCGTATTCAGGGGAAAAAAATACAGAAAAAGGATCAGTGCACATTTCAAGAAAATAGACAGATTCTTTCGCTCAAAAAATTAAGCCCAAGATTAAAGCATATTTATGAAAAAAAGCCAGGATTTGTTCTTCTGGCATCTTTCTGCAGTTCTAACCATTTCTTATTCTAGATTGTTGCAAAAGTAATATAGAATCCAAATTATAAAACCAAACCAAAATATGACTATAGCAGGTAAGAAGTTTCAGTTTAGAAGAGAAGTCTGGAAAGAGACTCTTGTTCATAGAAGTTACACTGATAGCAAAATAGTACACCACGGAAACTCAATTTTGTTGTTTCCTGGCCCAATTTCAGCCTAATGAACGACACTTCTTGAAATGTTATACAGATATTGCAACAAGGCACAACTGTCTATAGAACTATTTTAAAGCATGAATTTTCATTCCTAACATAACTAAACAACAAATAGTTAATTTTGAAAAGCCTTAACGGGGGGGGGGGGAGGTCTAGCTCTGTCAAATAGAGAAATTTAAATTAAATTAAATGACTCTTCTCACTTTGCCTCCATATCACAAGATGTGTATTAAATTATTACATACAGCAAAATATACATAGTCAGTTATCTGATTTATCTGATCCAGCACCGGAACCAGGAATTAGCTTACATTTATATTTTTGTACATAAATTGCTAACAATGTAAAGTGCAAAAATACTAAAAAGTACTTCAGAGGGAGGTGGAAGTGAAGGTGGGTGCTTATTAGCCCCATATTACGAAAACTTTTCAGATCAACAAAACTTCAAGAGAGAGAGGGAGGGTATGAAAGAAGCCATACAACATGGTAGTTGCTGGAAGTGTAACAGTATGCTTCATACTTTTAAAATTACTTTGGACTCACACATCCATGTCTAGAGTTAGCACTTTTACAGCAAATTTGATTAGATTTAATTTAAAAGGAGCTTAAATAAAGATTTTCACACACACAAAAACTAATTAAAAGGAAACAAAATAAGGTAGATATATATTTTAAAATTTAATTAAATTATATTACAAAACACCATCTCAGTCAGTCTTACCCCATCCATGTGGCAGAGGGCCAAGAGGATCAAACTCTTTGTTCTGTGTGGTAGAAAAGTCCTGGTTCTGCAATAAGTAAATGGTGCATTAATAACCAGCCATTATCCATTTTCTTTCCAGACGTTCTAAGTGT
Organism: Tinamus guttatus; assembly: GCF_059628265.1. Lineage (NCBI taxonomy): Eukaryota > Metazoa > Chordata > Aves > Tinamiformes > Tinamidae > Tinamus > Tinamus guttatus. The sequence continues at coordinate 462,870 of NW_028288860.1, forward strand.
AGCCACCATAAATAATTGAAGTAAATGCATTTTTGTTAATGCTACATATAGAAAAGATGCCAAAAGTCTTTTCATTTTTCTCTCTTTCTCCACAGAGAACCCCTAAGTTTGTTACAAACTGTTTTGGGGGTTTTTCTTTTGTTTTAGGGTGTGTGTGGGGGGGAGCTATTTCTCAGTACTTAAGACTGAAAGCTCTTCTGTTATCTAATTTTACAGCACTTGGCATGGTTAATTAACTTCAATGCCAAGAAAATAAGTATTCTGTATGCACCTACAATAGGTTGCCCGAGACCGTGTCCAGATGCTTTCTGACCATCTCCAGGGATGGGGACTCCAAAACCTTGCTGGGTGACCTGCTCCAGTGTTCTGTCCCCTCACAGTAAAAAGCTTTTCTCTAACGTTCAGACAGAACTGCCTGTGTCTCAGGTTGTGCCCAGTGATTCCGGTCCTGTCACTGGGCACCCTTGAAAGGCACCTAACCCTGTGCACACATCTGCTTTGGATATTTGTGCACATTAAGATGTTCCTTCAGTCTTCTATTCTCCAGGTTGTTCTCCCTGTTACCATGTATGAGGTACAATTTTACTCCATTATACAAATCATAATTTAGAACTTACAGCATTCTTGATAAAATTGTAACTTTTTTTTTTTAAGCTATCTATAAATTTTACTGTTCAAGAGAGGTAAACAGTGGATTTCAAATTCTGGAATGGTTATTTTAAATCCCCCTGCTTTCATAACATTCATTGTGCATATTGCATTTTACCTGAGCAGGAAGAATTTGTTCTCCTTTGAGCTACCTTTCCTTCCTGGTCTTTGGCTAAACCAATGCAAGACACGATATAAACAGACAAGCTTATTACTAAGCTGCAGTTGTCTTGAATCACTGTCCATACTGAAAATAAATTTCACCAAAGAAATTTCACACCAGCTATATTCAGGTGATGGATAAAAACCATTACACTGCATGTGTTGCCTGCAGTTGTTGCAAGGCCACAAGCTAAAGTTACCAACTCTATGGCAGGAAGTAGCAACACACAGAGGTACAATACATCACCAAGAATAAGACATACAGTTCAAGTCTGATATCTTCACTGGTAAAGTATTCCCAAAAACACAATACATAAATGCAGGAGAGGGGGGAATTATGATCTAATAGGTTGGGAATCTGGAAAAGCCATTTCTCTCACTTTCAGCATTATATTCCTTACCCCATATATAAATCTTTGATTAAATTGCTGCATAGCTCCTTGAAGCTGACTGCGCTGAAGCTGCCACTGCTCGTAATTCCGGACAGATTCTAACGTTGGTCTCTGCCATGTCGTGGTTCTAGTGAAGTGGTCAACATAATAAATTCTCCCCATGTTGTCAACTCGCCGTTCCCAGCTTTTTAAAAAAATACAAGCAACAGTTCTCAATACCACAGAGTAATTTTAAAAGCTAAGTAGTAATTTTAGGGTCAGACCAATTGCAAAGCAAAGAGACGATATGTTTGGAACTGGATATAAAAGCAAGGGTTCATCAGCCATTTTTTTTTCTCCCTTTACTGTACATTAAAACTGCAAAGAGCTAAAATTCTTTCCAAGAATGACTTTTACTCTCTTCCATGGTATATCACAGACTCGCTCATTTACTGTGCTTTTGGTTCTTTTAAAATAGTTTCAGAGTAGTTTAAACCTACTTTTCAAGTGCTACATAAACCACTGTCATCACAGCACTGTCATTACTGCATTTATTCCTCCTAAACCCTGAAGATAATAGTCTTCTGGTTTCTCCTAAAAAACTGCAAAAACCATGACATGTTGGCCAGCACGATGCCCTTTCTGACACAAGTTCAGTCTGCTTTAGCACGAATGAGGGATGGCTCTGATGTCTACTTTTTTTTTTTTTCTTTTTGTTGGTGGCGGGGGGGATGTTTTCAGTTCATATAAATTATTTACAAATTTTGAGTGAAAACACCAGGAGTTTCATTAATATGATAGTCCAACCTATCACAAAGTTTAAGACCAATTGAGTACAACAGCTGGGCTACCTTTGTGAGGCTTTCTGCAGGCTTGATTTGCTCTTTAAAATGTTCTGAGTGTCTCTACTTGTAAAAAGTGCAAATGTCCTGAGGATGAATGAAGCATAACAGTACAATTGTTGTGTTTTCCTTTGCTTTTGAAAATATATGGAAAATAGAAAAAATAAGATTAGAAAAAGTGTGAACCTGGGCTTAAACAATGACTTACACGAATCACTGTTCTGACACTAAGAGCTGGAAAAATCTGATAACAAAAGCAGTTTCATAAAAACCCAGTAAACTAGCAGTTGGGAAATCTAACACGAGACCAAAGGACTGGAAAGAACAACCTCAGGATAAAGCAGTAGCCAAGGATATTCTTGCTCAAAGATAATCATTTGATTAATCTTAAAATACCTTTCTACAGTCTGGGTTCTATTTTAGAGTTGGGGTCACCTACTTTCTTTAACTTGGATCAGTGTCTCAACACACACACACACTTGCCTAATACTTGACAGTAAAGCTAAATTCCAATTCCGTTATCTGAGACTTTCCTTCCCTTACTGCACACTGTTATTGTAGAGCTCACCAGGATACCCTGGAGTAGCTGTTTGCACGGCATTCGTATTACCACTTACAAATAGAAATTACAAATCGCTAGTTTTAGTAAATGGTCAATTAACTTTAGATAAATCCAGTCCAGACATATCCTAGATAATCAGATGACTTTTCCTGACTCACCCTGGAGGAAGAGGCTCTGGACGATCCCACGTTGTTCTTTTCTCCACATGATCTACGTAGTATACTCGACCATGTTGATCTACTCTTTGCTCCCAACTAAAAATAAAACAAAAATTTAATTTTTAAGCATATAAAATTGTTCATCTGCACAACTGTGAGAAACATTATAAATAAGCAACTTATAAAAACAAGCTGCAAGGAACATACTTATAACTAGTATTTAGTTCGTGAGCTGCACAAAATGCTGTACAATATAGAGTGGTATGATGTCCACATTAACAGTAATTATATTTCAGCTAGGCAAAGAATAAAATGTTACAGAAAACTGAAGCTAAATATCATGTCTATGCATACTACATTAGAAAGCAATTAAAACGATGTTTTGTACTGAATATCAAAACAATGTTACCTATGGAGCATAATCTCATTTTAGAATAGTATCATTCATTGAATTTATTCTCTCAAATATGCAACATTTGCATAGGTCATATATATGCAGAATTCTTCATATCGGCACTGAAAATGCAACATTTAGCACCAAACACAGCGTGGGAAAAAATCATATTGATTTTAATAGAAACAGCAAATAAAAGTCAAAAACTGACATATGATTTTTTCCAAGACTGCTTTGGTACTTCAGAACTACTCTGTGAGATAAGTCAAACTTCTATGCACTGCTTCAACTGCTGGCAAAATAAGGCAGATAACTTTTCACTAATTACACCATTCACACTGGGAATTCTTCATTCAATTCTTCTTCAAAGCAAAGTCAAGAAAACCTCCAAACTAAATATTGCAAGTATATTTGTTAGTGTGGTAACAGGTAACATGCCATAAATATTTTGTTTCGTAATACCTACTCTACATTACATCAAAAAGAAGAAACTACAAAAATCTAACCCCTCTCGCCCCTGCTCAAAAGCCCAACGCCGCGATCAAATCAAACAAACGTCACCACAAAAAAAATAAAGGAGTCCCTACCCAGGCGGAAGAGGACCTTGGCTGACTGTAGCAAGTGTCTGAGGTGGAGGATTTACTGGCTGGACTTGTCGTGACACGGGAGGAGTGGCCAGTGCTGCAGCCGCAGGGGCTGCGGTCCCGGCTGCTGTCCCCGCTGCTGTCCCCTCTGGGCTCTGCTCTGCGGAGGTGCTGGCAGCTGTGCCCGGCAGTGACGCCGCACTGGCCCCTTCGGCTTCTGTGGACGTGGCTGAAGGACCATTGGCACTGCCTGCGACACAGGAGAGCGACAAGGGAGCGTTGGTGTCTGAGTGCGCGCACACAGCCACCTATTTTGTACCTTACACAAAACCTCAGAAGAAGCTTTATCTTTCTTTAAAGAAACACTTTAATCCAAGAATTCCCATCAACTGCCCCAACTCTGGTATTTCTGATAGAAGATATATCATATCTTGGGCAGAATAAGCCGCCCAAGAGAAATTGCTCGGAAAAATGTACCAGTACCAGAAATTCAAATAGTGTGTACCATATAAGTAGCTCTGAAATGAATGCACGGCACTAGAGTACATACCAGCTACTGAAGTGGGTCTACGGGGTGTGGGTGGAGGTGGTCTAGAAGGCCTGGGAGGTCTGGAAGGTTTATAGCTCCCGTTTGTGAGTAGCGGAGAGTCACCGCCATTAACAGTCTTGTTTTCACTGGCAGCTGCATCTTCACAGCTTTCAAGGCCGTTTGAGTTAGTTCTTTGCAGGAAAACACAGAATGGAGAACTATTGTAAGAACTTATGAAAGGCATTAAATTTTATGGAAGACACTAATGCAACAAGGTGAGAGTCTTGCATTCGTTACGGATCACAAAAACCCAGTATTGCAATATATTTGTATAAACATAGCAAGAGTTCAACTTCAGAGCTGTATGAGGCATTTTACTTCTTTTGCTGAAAATTTCTTTTTCATTTCCCTATTCAATACACCTACCCTTTTGATTTTGCTGCTGAGCTATTTCCTCCCATGAATTCAGCTTGTTCTAGTGAGACAAGAAGCTAAGACCTGGGAATTGCGTATTTGCCCCACAGGGCTCAGAGCACACAGTACACTCAAATTCTAGAAGACTTCAGTAAGATTCACGAATTTTCCTCTGAGTTGTGGAAGTGTCTAGATCTTGTAGGTTCAAAACTATCAGTCTGAAGCAGTGTAACAGAGAATTCCAGACTTGAGCGTTGAAGTCTTAGTGAATAGTTGTAGGAATTACTATCCTCAGCCTTTTTCAGCCCCCAGAAACCTTAAATAACAGTTTTCAGGCACCCTGTACTGCTAGGTTATGGTTAGCTATATAGTATTCTGATATACCCAAAGCTTCTAAGTAATTGGATCTGAATCCTTATCTCCAAAGAATTTTGTTCTCAGAATTGTTTCAGAGAATCAAGTAAAATCATGTATAGTTGACCTTAATAACAAAATGTTAAATATACTTTTGCTCTACCTCTGGTATTGGGCACATGATTAATTTATACCATCCCATATCAACCCAGAAGAAATGTAAAATTACATGACTGTGCAAGTATGTACTAGTCATTAGTGATCTAAAGTTTATATGGCTAGTTTTTGGCAGCTACAAAAAGCTCAGTACTGTTACCTGAACATTAAGTCAAAAGCTTAACCTTTTCTCTTTCATAGATTTGACCTGTCACTTGAAGATATAATAACCCATCTCAGGTCAGTTTTATAGATACAAAAGCAAGCACTGCTATAGACATATTCCAGGTTCAGACCATGGGCATGACCATACAAAGGATGCTCAGAATGGACCTTTAATGAACACCAAGATCTCCACTGGTTGGGATGAAAACTATGCAGCTAATATTACCCAAACATGCACACATTCTGAACGCCCAAGCGTGGAAAACATTCTTCCAAGGGTGAAAAGAAACAGAGCAAAAATAAAACTGTCATGGGAAGACTC